>NC_134484.1:440969674-441109674 GCF_040206685.1 Ascaphus truei | reverse complement strand
GGCCTCTTCACAGGTACCAAAAAGCCACTATAGACACTTCACATACTTCGGAAGATCTTCCCCTTTCTCACATAGCACATTAGTCTATCATTGAAGAAAATCAAAAAGCAGGCAGCAGATGACGGAAAAAACTGAAGTACACCAAACGAATTTTCCTCACAGAGAGAGATAATTGGCAGGGTAACAGGTTTGAAGGGCTGAATTAAATGAATAAATCGTAACATGGGAAAAAAAAACAAAAAACTAAAAAGGACAATAATTTCCTGGCTGGCACGTAATCATTGCTTGGGCGCCATTTATTTGGAAACCAATTGATCAACGGGACAAAAAATGTCTTTCAATGTAATTGCTTTTCAACATTGTCCTACTAAATGCCCCAATTAAAAGGTAGAAGTGTGGGCTTCTTTTTTTTTTGTTGCATTGAATGGCCACATTTTGGAAGAAACAAAATCATTAGCGTAGTCTGGCATTTTCTTTGTTAAAAGTGAAATCCAAAGATCAATGGGGAATGTTTGCTGTCTGCTAGCCATCAATAAACAGGGCATAAGGAAAAAAAAGCAACAGCTAGATATATTTTAAATTTAAAAAAGCAAGTGTTTCAAAGGAACTCTACAACAAAGATTGTATTGAGGGGATCTCAACCGTTTTGCTTCACTCTTTTATAATTATACCGCACGAGCTAGGTTTATTGGGCTAAAATATGAATGTGTGTATATGTATAGTATGTATGATTTTAATGATCTGTCACCAACAATGTAAACAACACTTTACAAAAAAAAAGACATTAGAATACTAGAAAATATACGACAATAAGTGCATCAAGCATAGGAAAAGAATACCTGGCAGAGAGAGCTTACAAATTAGGTTTTGGAAGTGATACAGAGACAGTAGGGAAGGTGCACGTGCAAAAAAATATGTAGTTAATACACTACATACTTTCTTATGTAACTCTGCAGTGTATGCAGAAAAGCGACAAAAAAAGGTCTGCAAGTGCAAGAAGCCCAAGCCCATAACTCAATTTTGATGTTTGATGCCCAAGATGAAAAAGTGGTTGAATTCATGGAGAAGCTAGGTGACACTGTGTGCTCATTTGCATTTCTAAGAATCCCTGGCTGCAGTGGAAGCATTGTAAGCTAACACCTAACGGTGAAAAGCAGGGTTGCAGGCGTGTCTGGGACATGGCAATCTGTTTACAAGTGATATTTTTATTTCTTGGATAAGCAGCAATTCTTGCCAGATAGTGTTGGTTAAAGATCTTGTTAAGTCAGTTTGTAATACTTTTCCTGTCTTTAACGTGCTTAATAACAGAAGATATCTTATGTTAACATTTTTCAAAAACCTTTCACATTTAGGACCCAAAAGCTGAAGGCACTTACAAATATCATACGCTATTTCATTGCATTCTGCTTCTTCGGTAGGCTACAATACAAATGCTTCTCATGTTCCAAAATACCAGTGAATATTCATTGGTTATCAGGCCTTGTTTAGGTATGCTGGCATGCATTATGTTAGATCATTGTTTCTCAAGGAAAAGAAAACTGTTGTTGAGTTTTAGAATAAGACAGCAGGCACCAGCTTATAGGGGTCCATGTTAAAATGGACAAGAAGCAAAAAGTGACTGAGTGCTCATTTGCATGTAATTTCCCAGAATCCCTGGCTGCATTGGAAGCATTGTATGCTAAGAGATAATGGGGAAAGGCAGGTTTTGCAGACCTGCCTGAGACGTGTGAATGTCCTTACAAGTGATATTGTGTTTGTTTTTGCTAGCATAAGGATGAAAGGGAAGAGTTGAAGGCAGAATCACGGAAGTACATTAGCATATTTAATGTGGTGTTAATATAATTTACAGATCACTTGCTTTGGAAAATCTGGGGCAATCTCCCAGTAATGCTGCAACATTTCTGTGACATTTCTGCAGACAAACTAATGGCCCATCGGATTAACACGGCGGGGGTCCCTGGCAGTCCCATTCAAACTGTGTTAATCTAATGGGCCATTAGTCTGTCGGCAGAAATGTCACAGAATTGTTGCAGCATTAGGCACGTTCTATAGTGCCGGGCGCGCACGGAATTTTATTTGGCTGACGTCAGTCAGCCTTTCTATAGAAGGGCCGCGCGCGCACGGCAGGGAGAGGGGAGCCGACAGACAGCGGCGAAGATGAAGAAATTCATATTTTCGCGCCGCTACCGGCTCTGAAATGTATGTACATGTGTGCATGTGTGTATGCATGTATGCGTGGATGTGTGTGCGTGTGTGTGCGTGTGTGTGCGTGTGTGTGTGCGTGTGTGTGCGTGTGTCAATGATTGCGGAACTAAAAAAAAAATATTTATTAAACTTTTATTTTCTTTAAAAAATCTTGCTTAGGTCATCCTTTCACTCACACAACCCATGCACACACATATACACGCATATACACGCACATACACACACATACACACACATACACACACATACACACACATACACAGCTCCCTGCTCTATAAACATGAAAAGCATGCGGCACGTGCACGCGCGGCCGCATGCTGTATATAACAGCCCTTACTGGGAGATTGCCCCAGATTTTCCAAAGCAAGTGTTCGGATACTCGTGGCTGCATCTGTTGTAAACGCTTAAAGTAATGCGCTGTTCACCTAAGTACATAATGTCACATAAAAAGGTTGGTGTTATTTTTCCCTCCCAGTATGTAAACATGGATGCAAATGAGCTAATGAAGTTCTACATCATATCTAACCTACATTTACCAAACATTGGGAAAAGCGCTCCATTAATGGGCAACTTGGGAAGTTCCAGTACGTGTATTCAGGGCCGCAGACAGATTTCCCGGGGCCCAGCACTAAAGTTACGTCCGGGGAACCCCCCCCCCCCCCCCCCCTCCTCTGTGTCGCAGGCCCCCCTCTACCGCCCTGGTTCAGCGGGCTTGCGAGCCACTCCCCATTTCACACCTTACGAGCCCCTTCTATTTCCCTCCCTCTCCCCATGTATTCTCTCCCCTCCGTCTCACTCCCTCCTCCTCACTCACCCCCTCTCACTCTCCTCCCCTCCATCAATTACCCAACTCTCGCTCAATCCCCCCCCCCGCCTCACATGTATTTCTCTCCCCTGCGTCACACTCTTACTCTCTTTTTTCCTCACTACCTCCCTCATCCCCTTTCTCTTCTCACTCGCCCCCACCTTCCGACACTTACCCCACTCTCACTCAATCCTACCCCACAAAATACATATAAAAAAACCATCCCCCAATACATAATAAAAATACCCCCACAATACATAAAAAAATACACCCAATACATAATAAAAAATACACACACCCCCAATACATAATAAATACACCACCCCCAATACATAATAAATAATACACCCCCAATAATAATAAAAAATATATACCCACCTTCCCAATACATAATAAAAAATACACCCAGCCCCAATACATAATAAAAATACACCCACCCCAATACATAATAAAAATACACCCACTCCCCAATACATAATAAAAATACACCCACTCCCCAATACATAATAAAAATACACCCACTCCCCAATAGATAATAAACATATACCACCCCCAAAACATAATAGAAATGCACCCCCAATACATAATAAAAATACACCTACCCAATACATAATAAAAAATACACCCAACCCCCAATACATGGTCATGATCTCAGTCCTGTATTTGCTGCCGGGCCTCGGCTCTCCCCCAGCTGCAGCCCTCTCCTTTACTCTGTCCCACGTCGAGCTTCTGACTTTAGCACATGCCGTGCCTCCCTCTCATGCCGGTATGCGCCGGAAGCTGGGCCAAGCTTACTTCCGGCGGACTGACAGAGTAAGGGAGTGCCAGCATCGGAAGCTCAGCGTAGGACAGAGTAAGGGAGATGCCTGCAGCTGGGGGAGAGCCAGGGCCCGGCGGCAACTACAAGACCAGCAACCGGGCCCCTCGCAGGGCCCGGGACACTTGTCCCGGCTGTCCCCCTCTGTCGGCAGCCCTGCTTGTATTAGTTCTCGAACAACTTAAATTAAGTTGCATGAGTACTCAGGGATTAACAAAATTACCAATAATTAAGAAAAACAATTATCCTAAAGTCAGAAAAATACTAAATGGTTTATTAGTACCAACACAGATTAAATAAAATACCACTTCATATTTTTAAAGTATATGTATCAATAATTTATAGGTAGGCAGAGAATAAGGAATAAAGGAAATAGTTCTCCGTTATCGTGACCTTGCATATACTGTAGACATGCTAGTTTGTACTAGTGCACACGTGCTACAAACAATGTCCATTAACCATATTGTAATGAATTAAATTATGGGATTTTATTTTTCTGGATACAATTTGCTTAATTTATGTGGAGGAAAGTAACACCAATTACTGTTTTGGTTTACACATTGGTATTTTCACTGGCTTGGTGGTGTTTGATGAATCTGTGCCTGCGGTATATTTGTGCTAAAAGCCTACTGCCAAAAACAAACTAAGGATATGTGAAATTAAGAGTTAAAGTAAATTTTATTCTCGCAATGTTGCTTTTTTACTGGATGTCAGCATTGAAATAACTGTGCAGTCACAATGTTTAGCAATATGTTCAAACATAAATTGAAGTAGACAATTACTTTCCTTGCCACACTACGAAAAAAATCTCTAGGAGAACAGAAGCTGTTTAGAACTTATTGTCTAACATTCTCCTTATTCTTTAAAACCATTCCATTCAGTCTGTCAGTGTGGCTAATTATGCTTGCATCATGTTTAGAAGTCTTTAAGCCCGGATGACTTTAACACGAAGACAGCTTAGAAAACAACACTACAACATTTTGATTTCTATCCTAACACATGTAAGACCTATTCAACAAGATTCTGCTTCCAAAGCACATCGAAATGTCATTAGTGTGACGTGTAACATTTGGAAAATACAAAAGGTCACATGCTCCTTCTATATAGTGACCCATTTGCTACATACTGTATGTTACAATCATTTATAATTTTGTTATAGGTTTCATTTAGTCATTTGTATTTCAAAATCGAAGCCATGTGCATTTTCACAAATATTCTTGTTCTTTGTATCCTCCTGTTTTCTTAGGCATGTAATATAGTAAGTGCGGGCGCATGCACGGCGTGGTGCACGCCTTTAGTGCCTATAGGTGAAACGGTGATGTGCATGGCTTGGAGGCGTGGCCATGATGTCACAACGGCGGGAAAAGAGAAGAATGTCCTCAGGCGCACAAGCTCAAGCAAGATTTCCAAGCATAGGAGAAATACAAGGAAAAAACACAGAGATAAGTGTATTAAAAAGCAATTAATCTAAATGACTAGATAGTCAGACCAGTGCGGTCAGATAACTGTATATAGTCTCTGTCACTACAGTTGTTACTCAGGCTTAGATTATGGAAAGCACACACACCTGATGTAATAACTTTATAAGAAACTTCCTTAGGTGTTTATCCAAATGGCAGCAGTTGGAAATATAACTGTGTACATTTGTTACCAAATTGGAATTTGGAGATATTCTCCAATATCCCACTGGTTATCCTTATAAATTAAAGAGAGATGATATTGCATAATAACATTTAATAAACATGTACTGGTGTAAAAACAAATGAACACTCACAAACGCCCGGTATTTTGATGCATTTTGAATAAAGCTTTCCAGCATGAAGAGCCTGTATCTTCCTGGATTTCTTTCTAACAGGAACTGGATCTTTTACAGCCACCAGAACGTTGCTGTCAGCTGGCAAGTTGTGTACTTCCATGCTGGATAGCGTCACTGCCTCTCTCCTTCCCTTGCTTGCGCACAGCTGGGGGCGGTGGGGGCGGCGGTGTCTCTCTCCCTAGTTGGATCCGTGTCAGCACAATGTCGGTTTAGCAGCTTCCGATTGGTCGCGCGTTCCAAAACGTCAGTGGCCCGTGAGTGTCAATCCAATTTCGCTAATATGCTCTGTCATGGATAATGGTCTAAGGGTTTTCTACATCTTTAAATACACTCTTAATTGTGGGGATTGGATAACCCAAAAAAGTGTCCTTGATTTCACAACAGGATATTCGAGTATGCACATTCATCACAGCATTTAAAATACATTTAATTAAAAACTAATTTTAAAATCCAATTAAAATAAATACACATACGTATACCCAGATCTAAGTATAGGATAATAATTAAATTACATTTAATAGTGATCAAACAATATATAATTAGATATGTACAGTACAGTAGTTGGTTAAGCTACAACTAGTGTATAGGGAATCATGTCACCACCACTCAATCTTTTATTAATAGTACATAGATATGTGGTTGTGTCATGTATCCCTTATCAATTAGAATCTGGGAGTAGATTACATTAATACCTATAATAAATGTATTATTAGACATAATATAAAATTCATAATAAAATAAATAAAATGCCTGAACAACTTATTCTGATTTTAGAATTATAACACCTAAACACATTTTTAAATAATAACCAGATATGGGTATACAGTATCAGTGTATAAACATTAAACCACTGATAAAGGAGACATACAGAATTGGCATACATGGGTATTGCAACCCCCTGGGATAGTTAACAAGGCAGACAATACTTGATGACCTATGCATAAATTAAGAACATAAATACATAAGATCTTAAAATATATAAAAGGCACTGCCAAAAAAAAATCAAAGCAATGCATATAAAATGCAAATAGGTCAAAGAGAGATATATAATCCTAAATAGGTAAAAGAGGGGGATATGTCTTAATATCATGTGCAAAACTGTCAATATAACAAGTGTTAAAATCGCCATAGATTATAAAAAGGATGCAATGTCAATGTCAATATTGAGTTAGCAGGCGTTAATGTTTGAAGGGTGAAAATACAAAAGGATTCTCGTTGGGAGATCCTTTTGATATAATGACAATGACACCCCCTCCCCCTCCAATTTTGATTTACATGTTCTATAATGCATCATTTCAAACAATTGGGGTTACTATTATGTACTGCATTATAGTGACTTGATACACTAGATTGGGGGAATAATGTAACATAAGTGTTCCCCCAATCTAGTTTTGAGTTTGCGGATAGTTCTGCCCACATACTGGAGTTTGCAACTACACTCCAGTACATAGACTTCTGCCTTAGTTTTACAGGATATATTAGATTGAATTTTATATTTTACAATAGGTTTATTTACCCAATCTTTATATACCAACATACAGTATCTGTTATTTCTATTTGTTCAACTTTATCTATAGCTTTAGCACTAACTTATTTTTTATATTGTTTCTCTAGAAATGTATGTTTCATGGATACAATTTGTTTTTCATAATTGTCCTTCTTTGAAAAATTGCGTTTCAGATGCCTACAGTAAATGGTATATTTTCCAGCCAGTTCTTCTTATAGCAGCTGCTGGCTGTAATATAATTATCGCAGTTTACCTCCTTAAAAAAAAAAGTCATAGTATTTATTTTATCCTCTATAGTGATCACTAAGTCTAAAAACTCTACTCTAGTCTTGCTCGATGTATGCGTGAACTGGAGATTAAATGTGTTACAGTTGATTTCCTCAACGAACTTGACCAGATGTTCCTAGCTACCTCTCCATATCAGCAGTACATCTTCCATATATCGACGCCAGAGCACAGGTCCATGCCATAGCCATTATTGGACCAGATGTTAAGATCCTTACGCGGATCCATCTAGGGAGGGATAGAGCCACCGCCACCAGCTGTGCGCAAGCAAGGGAAGGAGAGAGGCATCGACGCTATCCAGCATGGAAGTACACAACTTGCCAGCTGATAACAATGTTCTGGTGGCTGTGAAAGACCCAGTTCCAGTTACAAAGAAATCCAGGAAGATACAGGCTCTTCATGCTGGAAAGGTTTATTCAAAATGCACCAAAATCCCGGGCGTTTGTGAGTGTTCATTTGTTTTTTTACTAGTACATGGTTATTAAATGTTATTATGCCATGTCATCTCTCTTTAATTTATAAGGATAACCAGTGGAATATTGGAGATTATCCCCAAGTTCCAATTTGGTAACAGATATAAACAGTTATATTTCCAACTGCTGCCATTTGGATAAACACCTAAGGAAGTTTCTTATAAAGTTATTACATCAGGTGTGTGCTTTCCATAATCTAAGCCTGAGTAACAACTGTAGAGACAGAGACTATATACAGGCAGTTATATGACCGCACTGGTCTGATTATCTAGTAATTTACATGAATTGCTTTTTAATACACTTATCTCGGTTTTTTTTCCTTGTATTTCTCCTCTGCTTGGAAATCTTGCTTGAGCTTGTGCGCCGGAGGACATTCTTCTCTTTCCCCGCTATTGTTTGGAGGGACGTGGACATCCCTCCTTTGGACTTAAGGCTGCCGGACTTAAGTATTATGCCATTTGGGACATTTTACTACCTCGTGACGAATTGGTGTGTTTTACTTAAATGAGTTCTCACCTATAACATAGTAAGCTTTCACTCCATTAGTTTGTAATTTAGTGGATAGCGCTACTTTCTTTTTTCTATATGATGTTGCACTGCGATTGGCTAACAGTGTCACGTGGCATGGCAGCCGTACGAATAATACAAATTTCTTTGTATTTCCACACAGCTGCCGCACCAACGCTGTCTGCCGTGCGCGTGCGCGTGTCAGCACTGGATAAACTGTCATAGGGAGACAGGTATTTATCATTGCCTCGCGTGCGGCCGCACGCACTCCAGCACTTAGAATAATACCAGCCTTATACACACATCCTAGTCATTAGTTGGCCTAACAGCTCTGAAAGGCTATAAGTGGGAAAACTGTGATATTTGAGGACTGTGGGGTTTTGTATCAAACCAAAAACATTAGAAGGTTAACTTTGTTCAAGCATATGTAATGGTTCCTCCTTTTTTGGGAAAGCAGCTATTCAGGGGAAGAACTTCAGGAGCCAACTCTTGCGGCGTATTTCTACTTGAAGAGAAATACTGTAAGATGTCACTTGTTCATGTCTTCATTAAACATAGATTGCTATGGTATTTGTGCCAATAACATAATTTAGATATCCTGAGTTTCTCTGAAGAAAGAAGGCTCATGGACATTTTTGGTGATATCCAAGCCACCATTCCTTCACATTCCTTGGCTACATCATAATAATCTTGACCCATTTTTTACAACAGACAATATCCATAAAGACTTTACATTTACACATACAATTAAATTAGTGCACAAAGCACAAGTGATTTAACAATGTACCAGGTAAACTTCTCTCAATGACATGACTTAGAAGATGAGGCTGTCTGGAGGCATAACTCTTAAATACGAGAATTGTCCCAGGTTCTTTAAATCAGTCCATAATACAGTTCCCATTGGTGATGAATCTCTGACAGTCTTCTGGAGGTATTTAGTGCTGCTCATTTATGAGACGACTGCTCTCAGGAATTACAATGTGAAAAGAGAGCAAAGCAGAATAAAAAGGGATCTTCTATAGTGTAGTAAGATTTACATTGAATACAAGTAGGAGAAAATAGTCAGACTGCTCACAAACATCAATAGTATAGACAGCAAGCAGGTGTATAGTCCTCTCCTGTGCTGGCTTCCCCACAGGTCTGACTTCTGCGTCTGATGTCAGAACCCCAAGATCTGCTCGTCACAGTACATAACTGACTACTGACTCCAATCCTTCTCCCTATGAGTTTTGAGACCTTTGTTCTCTTCATCAACACCTGATGAAGGGAACAACATTCTCGAAATGCAAAGGGAATCCATTCTTCTGATTGCAAGCTTGCTATATTGCATGGATTTCACATTTCCAGTATTCAATTAGGCTTTGATGAAGCATTAACTGCCATGAATGTTTCTTAAATTACATGACTATGGTATTATTGCCATTTAATCAATGTAATGCTGATGTCATGTACATGTGTAACAATGTGGAGGACACTGTGTTAAATATTTTATTTAATATTAGTCTTATTAAAAAAGAAATGAATAGTACATGAAGTCTGCAAATGGACTTAGTTGGCATTCCGAGTTCCTTGAATTCTAATTTGCTGAGGAGGTCCATTTTTGACATTCTTAATATTTATAATATGTCTCAAGGCAGTGTGAGGATATTATTAAACTTTCATCACAGTTTAATCTTTTGGACACAATATGTTAGGACTTTGATGAAGTTGAATTTCTGTTAAATAAAGGAGAATTCATTTGTGCTTTGTTAATGTTCTTTAGGACCTGATAATGCATTTATGAAATATGTCATTTTAAATATGGAGAAATCTATTAAGGAGGAGGATTGATTTGGATTAAGAAAGTAATGACAGGACTGATTTATTTAAAAAGAAAACACATTATCATACATGTCTCTGCTTTAATGAATTGATGGCTACATCTTCCCTCTGTCCCAGACTCACAGAGAATGTTAAGCCTTGTCACACCATAACTCCCATTTTGAAGAATTCAAAAGAATGGGGGTGCAGTTAACACGTGTAAAAGCATAGCCGCACTCTTTAGTAAATTTGGGTCTCTGAGTCCATAATGAGAGTATAATGAGAGTATGATGCTTTGGTGCCATCAATGCCCACACTGAAGCCACAACATCCATCTTATTCCCTGGCAGAACTTTACTCCCGCCCACACTGCGGTTGCAGGGGCCATCTTGTTTACCGGCTTCCTGCCTATAAAGAGGCCGGACATTCTTCTGGATGTTGACAGTTCATAGTTTCTGTCTGGCTCCTATGTTCCTGTTGATCTTCACCCTGCCTTGATTCCATTCTGTGACCTCAGCCTTGCTCCTCTGATGCCTGCCTGGACCCTTGCCTTTGACCACGACCTCACTCCTCTGCCGCCTGCCTCAACCCCAGCCTGTGCCCCAACTATTCTATTCCCGATTTCGGACTCTATCTCTCAGTTCAGGTTGGTGAACAATATCCTACATCAGCCTTGTGGGTCGCTTCCTGTTTAGAAATGAGCATCTTTACATTATGGTCAGACATGGACCCCATTGAGGTAGGGAAGGTTGTTTTTGCCAAAGGGAATCTCCTAGGAAACCATGAGAAATACTTTTTGGACCAAGCCCAGCAACTGGCCCTAATCTCCTCTTCTCTGAACACCATTGCTTCCAGACTGGATACTCTCCAGTCTGCACCAACTCCTGCACTCGCGGCATCTTTAGACCTTCGGGAACCTTGTATAAGAATCCACTGTAGGCAGCAGGATCTCCTCTATAACGTAGCGAAATACTGTAAGTAAACCAGTACTCCATTCAGTTCGAGCTTCAGCTATCCATCGTTGATTCTCAGCATACAAAGGTGGCATATATCAACTCCCTGCTCCCTGACGAGGCCCTGGTGTGGGCATCTCCAATATGGGAAAGTGATGTTCCCCTGGTAAATAACTTGACCACATTCATACAGCTCCTGATTTCTGGAAACATATCATGGGGAAATTCTTCCACGCATACACACGCCGTTGGGGACTCTGGCGCTCTTGGCAACTTAATCAAAAAGGCATTTACAGCATCTCACGTCATTTCCCTATGTCCCAAGAGAACTCAGTTGGCAGTAACCATAGTAGTCCTCTTGTTATAGCACTATTATTCAGGACACAGTTCCATTGCTCATCACTGTGGGTAGCCTTTACAAGGACACTTTCACCTTTGACCTGCACTATCTTATTGGGCTTTCCGTGGTTGCAGCAGCATAACCCTAGAATTGACTGGATCACTGGTCAGGTAACAGCATGGGGAAAATCCTGCACTGGGATCTGCCTCCAAGTTCCTCGCCCAATATTGGAGATGTACAACAATCCTGACAATTCCAGCCCCTGACAATTCCACCCCCACATAGGCCATACTACTCCAAATATAGTTTCCTCCAAATAGACTCCTAAAGCCCTAGGAGTCTTTAAGAAACTCAAAACTGCATTTTCGGCGGCACCTACAGTATACAGATTCATCCCAATCCAGCCAGGCCTTTTTTTCCTTGAGGTTGATGCCTCCGATGTGGGGGCAGGAGCGATTATTTCTCAACGTGAAGACTTTCAAGAAAGATTACATCCCTGCGCCTTCTTTTCTAAGAAGTTTTCAGCTGCGGAGAGAAGCTATGACATTGAGAACTGAGATCTCCTCGCCATCAAGATGGCACTCGAAGAATGGTGTCATCTTTTGGAAGGAACTAGTTTACCAATCACAATTCTCACCGACCACAAAAACGTGGAATACATAGAATGATGTCAAAGAGTTTTTGGCCATCTGTGCCACTTGTGCTCAAACCAAGGTACTCATAAGTCTTCCATGCAGCTAACTCTTACAAATGCAGCAGCAAGGATTCGACCACATCTAGAGATAAAAACTGCACTGTGCCGCAATATCTTGAGGAGGACCACAAACCACCCCTGTAACCCCAACAACACCCCAACAACCCCCTTAACACATAAAGTACAGTAATGGGCAAAATTACTATTAACCAGATATGGATAATAGTGCATTTACCCATTTAAAATTAAACATCAGCCAGCATAGAGTAAATAAAACTTGCACTTACCCCTGCCAGGATGAAGGCTGTCCTCATTCTCATCGTCATCCTTGTCCTCTGTTATCAGCAACAGCAACAGTACAAGTACAATAAAAAAAATACAATCTAATGCCCCTAACCCCTTAATCATCTTAGCGGTTAGTAACCACTATAGTAATTAAGAGGTTAACAGTCCCTCCCCCACTACCCACCCAGGAGGCCTAACCACCCACCCTGGGAACACTACCCCCACTACCCATTGATTGGCACAATGTTAAAGCGTGCCCATATTAATATGGGCATGCTTTGCCACAATAGCAATACATGGGTAACCTAAAAAAAAAACAGGCCCCCAAAAAAAACATTACATACAGTACTATAGAAAAATAAACCACATTACAAATACCAAGAAATCAATTGATTGGCACAGTGATACATTATGCTCAAATAATATGGGCATGATTTAGTACTATGACAGTGAATGGGCCAGTTAAAAAAAATAAACAACTACCAAAAAAGTTACATTAAATCAAAACAATCACCAAAAAGAAACACTAATAAAAGTAAACAACAAAACCCCCCAGAAATAAATAACAAATTCCAAAGAAGCTCCACAATTAATAAGCCAGGATCCTCAACAGCCACGGTCCTCAGGTAAAGTACAAAGTAATTTTCTTCTTTCTTTTCTTCTTTCTTTTTTCTTTATCTTCATCTGTTAACTGTAATCCAATTGGGGGCCTTCTTTCTTCATCTTCATCCATCTTCATCTTTATCTGTATCTGTACAACCCTTACAATCCAATTGGGGGGAGATGTGTCTTCTTTAGCTTCTTACCTTCAAATGAGACTGCACAGGCTTTTATACAGCCTGTGATGTCACATTTGACTGGCAAATGGCTTCCCGCCATCTGCTTGGCTGGGATAACCATGTGACAGATGTTTTGTTGTCTTTGTCATCAAAAAGGAGTGAAACCAGCCAATCAGAAAGGCTCAGCTTCCTTTCCCTTTAAGATAATGTCACCAAAACCAGAATGGCTGGCATCACATGGTACTGGAAGCAACAGGATTGGGGGTCATCCTATTGGTTTTAGTAAACCATGTGATGCCAGCCATTTTTTTAGGAGGATCAAAGGATGATGTCACATCCTTTAAAAAAAAAGAGGAAGTTGTCACATGGTTTACTAGAACCAATAGGATTGGGGGTCATCCTGTTGGTTTTCGTAAACCATGTGACAACGTAAGGGGGTTGTTGGGGGTACAGGGGATGGGTTGTGTATTGTTACTGTAGGTAGTAGGTATTTAAATGTTTATTGTGGGTAGAGGGATTGAGTGAAAGGGGTAGTTGCCACAGGGTGGGTGGTTAGGCCTCGGTGGGTAGTGGGAGGGGTTAACCCTTTCATTACCATAGCGATTACTACCGCTAAGGTCATAAAGGGGTTAACCACTCCCGCAACCTTCCCGGCAGGCCTTACCACCCACCCTGGGGCTATTACCCCCATCACTCACCCCCTCTGCCCCCAATATACCTGGTAGTGTGCCTTAACCCCTTCATTGCCTTAGTGGTTAGAAACTAAATTAATTAACGTGCTTAAATTTTATTTATCGTCCCGGAGGCTGAAATCAATGTGGTTCAGTTCAGGAGTCCCCTGCTCACGTACACTATTAATAAAAATAAAATGTAAGCAGCTTCATTACTTTAGCTGCTATCCACTACGGTAATGATTTTTTGGGGGGGACAGGGGGGTGTTTGATACTAGTGTACAGGAGCAGGAGGTCTTCTGATCTGAACAAAGTTGATTTCAGCCTCGGGGATCCCCTACTTCCCGAGTTACAGACCCCGTTATGGGGTTCCGGTATCCCTTTGCAGAATTTAAATCCCACGTGACCCACATGAATTTAACATGGCTGGGATACCGGCACACCATACCGGGGCCTGTAACTCGGGTAGTAGGGGGTCCCCTGACCTGAAATCAATGTGTTCAGCTCCGGAGACCCTCAGATACAATACTGTAATGTTAAAATTAAATAAAACCCCTATGATCGCCTGTTAGAGGTGCACAGGTAGAGTGACTGATTCAGTCTATCTCTTACTGCAAGTCTCTTACAGACAGGTAGACCCCGGTAGGATTAATACAGCTGGGACCCCTGATGTGTTATTTCGATGGGCCAATGGGCAAATCTAGCGAGGATCTCGGCGAGATCTTGAAAAAAAATCGAGAAATGGTCGAATCCTGGCTTCGGCATCTGTACCACTGCTAATCCCTGACTGGCCTTGGAACCATTTGGCAATAGACTTTATTGTTGAATTGTAGCCCTCCAAGGTATGACTACTATTCTAGAAGTGATCGATCGCTTCACTAAGCAGGCTCCTTTCCCTGAATAATTACCCTCTGCCTGAAATCTCGGAAGCTTTCATCAGGGAAATTTTAGGCTTACACGGTATACACTCGGAGATTGTCTCAGAGCGGGGATCACATTGTTTCCATGTTTTGGAGAGCGTTCTGTACCAGAATAGGAATTTCCTCACCTTACATCCATCTAATGGCCTAACAAAGGACAAATTAGTAATTGGAACAGTTACTTTGTTGCCTTGTATCCGAACAGTGGGACAATTGGGTGGAACTGCTCCCTTTAGCTGAGTTTGTACGAAACGCCTTAAAACACAACTCTAGAATCACTATTCTTCTGTGCTTATGGGTACCAACCACCATTTTTCACAGACAAAGGAATACTAGAATAGTTGTTATGTTCTGAAGCTAAAGGGTACAGATGTAGCAAGTGTTACTGTTTTTGGCTCCGGGGGCAAGCTGCGGAACTGCAACTGCCCTGGTGCCTGAGGACTTTTGCTGCTGGGTGTTCAATCCAGAAGCATAGCATCAGGCACAATAGCATGACCCCCAGTAGCATAACAGAGGCATCACTATCTCCGGAGCCGCAGCTTTAAGCTCCTACAGTGGGTCTGGAAACAGTAAGTTTCACTCTATCTGTAGTAGGCTTTCTAGTGAATCCATGAAAAAGCAAAGATGAATAAAGAAATGTAAAGCTACCTGGGATAGATTTAATGGTTTCTTAAATATGGTGGTGGGGAGTGGGACCACAGGATCTAATTATATCCAAGACTTTATACCAACTTAAGAAACTAGGCAGGCTAGCTAAACCAAGACATCCTTATTTGCTATTACTTTCTATGCTTCTATAATGCCTGTCTTGATGTTTCAAAAGTAGGGATAAGTTTTGTAAAAATGGCAATGATGAAACATTGGTTGTAGAGACAGGACAATAGTTGTGCTTTGGCAGTATTTGTCTTCAAACATCCCCTCCTACATGACACATTTTGTTCCTGTTGATATATTGGATACTAGGTCTCATTGAATTGTCCCAAATAAATATTTTGGGCCATTTTTAACTGGGATTTATTCAGGTTTCTGTGATATGACTGTATTTCAAACACTGATATTATGTATTTTACCCAACAGACAACCAAAGTTTAAAGCAAAAAACGTTGAAACTGCTTCCATAACCACATTTTCAAAGAAAGTGAAGAGGATTAGTGACTGTGCTAGTCCTAACAGCTTCTCTACAACTGTGTTTTTATCATTAGGTTCTCAACAGGAAATGCTAAACATTGTTTCTTAAATTATGATTATCTAGCAGCAACTACACAATTATCCTTCACAGTTATATACTTAAAATCTACATTTGCAATAATTTAAATAAGGAATTGCTAAAATATCTTAAATATAATCTTTTGTTACATTCAGTATTTAAATATAGCACAATATATTTCATCTTATAATTATCATATTTACATATATTGCTGCTTGTGACTTTATCTCCTTGTACTTCAGGCACCAAAATTAGATACAGTAGTATGCTCTGGGGCAGGGGTCTGCAACCAGTGGCTCCCGAGTCGCATGTTGCTCTTCCGCACCTACATGCCGCCCTCCTCCATCCGCAGGTTGCCGCTCCCCAGCTGCTGCTTCTCTCCCCGACTGTCCTGCCCATGGCTGCGGGAGGGGGGGGGGGTGACCCGGGCTGCACTGGTCTGGCCTCATGTTGCCGCTGAGCATCTCCCCAGCTGCTGGCCCACCTTCTGCACTGTTCCATACCGGGCCTCTCGGTTGCCAGTGTGCACCGGAGTGTCCAGGTGTGGATATCTTCAAATATAGAACCCTCAAGAAGGAACTGCCAGCATGCACAACATGAATTCAGGGTCTCCAAGGAGGATCCTGATGGCTGTATATGGTTCCGGCCAAAATTGGGAGAACCGTGTGCAGCATTTACATGATGCAAGAATCAGTCTTGCAAAACCCGGTGTGGTTTGGCACGAAAGCCATAGCCACACCTTTCCTCAAGTGTCTGGCACTCCTGGATCCACCAGGTGGAGGAGACCGAGATTCAATTGTCGTCACGTGGGTTGTAGCCAGATGCAGCTATCACACCCAAGAAACACACGTTGTGACAGAGCAGCTCAGAGCGGTGTCTAATCTGATCCATGCTACATCGCACTGTACCATGGCTGAGCAAATGGCCCAACGATTTGAGCTACCAGGAGGACTCCTTCTGCTCCAGATCAATGGAAAGGATTTTCTACAATTGCTGTGCGCACTATGTGACTACCCTGGAGGAGAGCTGGAGGTTACGTTGCCAGCAATGTGATGTGCCTTATCTTCAGCCGCGGCTGAAGGCTTGTGCTACGCTCCACCTGAGAGAACAATGTAGCATTATCAAATTGATCTGCAAGCTGCTTGTGGACAAGTCTTCTGCGGATGCAGAGAAAAAATATGAGGACTTGATCTATGATCTATGAACTATTTCACCCTGACTCCGGTGCTCCAGCCATAACTTACTGCAGTGAGCATTACCATGTGAGTTTTGACTCAGGAGCGGAGTCTTTAGGAGGGGATACCCAGAAATAGAGTCTTCCTTCTCCCACATGTGCGAGTACCGCTCCGTCCTGTGAATTAGAATGTTACTTACCTGTCTCCACGCCGGCCGGTGATGGAGGGGCCCACAATCTCTCAGAAGGAACGTCACCCGGTGGTAGTCACGATCCACAACCGCAAAAGCTGGGCACTCCAGGAGACTGGCTGGTGTAATCTGTTAGTTTCAGCCATAAATTGACGAGTCTTCCAAGCGAGATCTTGGCTATATGAAAGGCTCACTCCCTCCTGCAGAAAACTCTAAGCATAAGGCAGCCCGGCATCCACGATCAGCTGCTAGCATGCAGGGGGAGTTTCGGACTTCCACAACGTGATGTCGTCACCTCGTGTGCTACGTCCCAATGCGTTTCGTCATCAATGTGACTTCGTCAGGGGGATATTTTGATGGTGGATCATAAGGGTTATATAGGCTCAATCCAGCAAGTAAACAGCTGTAGTTGCAACCAGTTCATAATGAGCACAAACGCACATGATTGCAAAGGAAAGGATAAGGGAAGAAATGGAATTTAGGGAATTAACTAAGTGATATGCAAAGTGTATATATAAAAGCAATAAGGTATAAAAAAATATACACAAAAACAATATAATGCAGCAAAAGAATAAAAGTAATAGTACGATATAATTGCCACACAGTATTTATACAATATGATGTAAAATCATAATTCATAAAGAACAACTAACAAAAAAGAGACCTCAATATAATTCAAATTATGAATATATATATATAAAATATGTAACTAAATATGTAACTAAAATATCACAAACTGGTGATAAATCTGATGATAAAAATTAATATTGTAATTGTTAAAAAAACTAATCTTAATGGTAAAAAAGGATTCTCAGTAAATGCATGTAGATTGTATATGCAAAAGGGAAGATATATTGAGAAACCAAGGAGTATTAAGGACCAAATGATGGTGAAAAATATCTAAACCACCCACTTCATAAAAGAGGGGATGGTGATACATAAAGAAACCACCAGGAGAAGAAGACACCAAAGCATTGACTAGATAATTATATATACCAGTGTGCTGGTATCAATGCATTCATTGAAACCAGCAGTGGCAAGGGTGCCCAACATGTAAATCCAGAAGGATTCCCTAACACACAAGGTCTTGAACCTCCCAATTCCCCCCCCCCTACATGCTCTGTCAAAGACTGAGCATCTGATTGAGCCACCTGTGCTGAAGCTGGGGTATCCTTAAAAGATGATCTTTTGGGGGGTCTTGAGGACTTGAGTTGAGAACCCCTGCACTACAGCATGATTTCGCTCCACAGCTTTCTTTCATAAGAAAGCCGTTATTTTTAATTCAATATGCACCCTTAACATTCATTCCTTCCTTTAAGTAAATGTGTTCTTGGTTCTGCTGATTTGTTTCTGATTTGATGGTATCTTGTTGCTGGTTTACATTTTAACAAGGAATATACCGTTTCTGACTAAGTGGAAACAGATTTGTTATACCGTATATACTTAATGTACACAAAACAGAAGTGATAATGCAACACCATTTTCCCTAAAATGTATTATTGGGACATTCAGAAGCTTAAAGTCATACTTAGCTTTTTAAAAGTTGTGTCTACCCGGTCCCTGTCTGCAATAAGAAAGCATTCAGAATCTTGGGATTACAGAAACAACAATTAAAGCAAAGCCTTAAAGCTGACCTCTCTCCGAAACCTCAATCTATTCCTGTGCAGGAAACTATTTTATACTTAGGTGCCAATTTTTACATAAGCCTTAAGCCTCACATAAGCAAACAAAGGCTAAAGGAGAATTCATCTCCTCCTAATAGTGCTGGTAAATGTAAACACGAGTCTTTGTGTCTCCGTGATAGGTAATTTGGGAAGTTTGGTAGATGTGACTCTTTCTTTTTTTTTTTTTTTTAAACCGAAACGCTGCAGAATATTCAGAGATTTTCTATGTGTTGAGTCATCACCTAGGACTCTCATAACCAAAGTACTTTCACGTAATGCTGTTATAGACATGACTTCAAAGCACCTCATAACTCCGAGAACCAAACGCAAAAGAGAGAAATAATTTACACAGATCCTTCCTCCTCTTTAGAGATTACATGAATATTGGTTGTTGCCGTGCTCTAACCCTATTGCAATATTTCCCTTTTTAGCTTTAATGCTTTCAAAAAATGTTTTTTTTTTTTAGTAACACATGAAGCCTGAATGTTTTCAAACCTGAACTCTATTATGAATCTCTTTTGTATAACCTGCTGTATGTCAATATATACGTGGGGTTACCCACTCATATTGTCAAAAAAAGGAATGAAACAAAGAGATATCAATAAATACATTTTACTATAGGTGAAAAAAAAACATTAAACTAGATATAACATGAACAAACACAGAAAGTGTAATGATCGCGAGATTAAAGCAACAGGCGGTAACAAGTATGTCAGAAATGGTGTTCCTCCCCTAGAGCAGGGGGCTCAACTCCGGTCCTCAGGACCCCCAACGGGTCAGGTTTTAAGGATATCCCAGCTTCAGCACAGGTGGCTCATGTCTTGACTGGGCAACTGATGCAGCCACCTGTGCTGAAGCAGGGATATCCTTAAAACCTGACCTGCTTGGGGATCTTGAGGACTGAAGTTGAGCCCCCTGTCCTAGAATATGCTAATAATAAACGTAGTCTAACTGATAAACTGATTTGTACTCAATGTACTGTACTGTGTGTGTATGTGTATATGTATGTTTATGTGTATATCTATCTTAGTCCCCTAGCAGTGTATGCCCAAAAGTGTCTACATGGGCACCACCTAGACCGAAAGGACCCCTAGATAATAAGTACAGGGGTGTGGACAATGTAAACAAAGTACAAGTACAAGTAGTGCAGGATATGAGAGATAATGAGGAAGAAATTACACCCAAACAAAATTCAATTGGAGGCAGAGAATAGAAAACAACAGGCAAATAGGTCAATCATAGAGTCAATATATTGGGGGCATTTTATGTCTATAACCTATTTCAATGAAACGACATACTGTATACAGATGTAGCAGATGTTATTGCTCCCCTGGCACGGTGAAGCGCGACACACACAACTCGCCAGCCAGAGCCGGCACCATTGTTTGTGCTTTTAGCCACGCGTGTACTTTAAAAAAAAAAAAATTGTGTGAATGGCAGAACATGAGAACTGACTATTAGAACCCATAAAGGTCTTTTGTGAACACTAATACTGAAGAAGGTGTAATGTAGTATACTTTAACTACCGTGGGCCTATGCCCTAGCAAAGTTTTTTTGGCACAAAATTGCCGCACAGAAATCTCATATTAAAGTGCACTTTTGTGCGCCTATGTGCCAATATAAAGTTTCTTAATCTGCGCTATCAGCGTCCAATTTTTTTTTCTTCATTTTTTGGACTCCCAAAAAAAAAGTGCCTCGAAATCGTCCACCAACTTAAACTGGGCATAATGTATCAACCTAATATTTATTTTCACTCTGCACGGATATTTAATTTTATAGATTAACTAAATGTATTATTTTTACGGTATGGTTAAATCTAAATAATATTACTCTAATAATTGAAAACTACTTACACTGGTTATTAGTAAAACAAAAACAAAATTCTGTTTTAATTTAAATAGTATCAATCGGATTTTCAACATAATGTGAAAAATCAATACGTACTAACATATGATGCATATTTTATGAAGGTTTGTACTATTTTTAGCACTAAAATGTTACCGCAAAATAAAATCTGAAATTTGATCTTGGTAGACAGGCTCTTTATGTTGGGTTGCCAACACTTTATCTCTTAATCCAGGGGTGCGCAAACAGGAGGGCGCAAGATTTTCTGGGGGGGGGCGGAGAGTGCGCAGCGCTTACAGAGGCTCCACACTCTTCCCCACAACATTTAAATTAAATGCCGGCGGAGCGCACGAGGCCTCTTACCTGCTCTCTGGTGGCTTCTGGCGACGCGTTTCCATGACAACGCAGCATCAAATGATGCAGCGGGGTCAAATGGCAACGTGACATTATATTATGTTGCCGCTGATCCCAGAGAGAAGGTAAAGGGTGGGGGCGAGCAAACAGAGGGGAGACAGATAGGGGGCACAAAGAAAAAGGTTTGCACGCCCCTGCCTTAATCCATGATATGGTAATGTTTAAATATTCTGTTTAAAACTCAGCTTCAAATGGCTGCTAAATGGAAATGAATTTCACTATAAAATGAAATAATATGGTCGAAAAATAATCAGACATTAAGAATATAGCAATATTTTCTAGTACACATAACAAATATAATATGTAGTAATTGTAACGCCCTTTCCCGGGGCCAATCGCGGATCGGGCCCCCTAAGGTGTACTTGGGTCTGGCTACATGTCTTTGTGTGGTGCATACCTGCTGGCAACAAGAGGGCCTGGGTCTCCCGTGATGACATGGGGGATAACAGGAATAGGTTTCTGGGGTGGATGCCTTCATTCTTATTCAGTGGTGCAGCGCCTCCATCTTTAGTAAGCCCCAGGAATGCGGGGTGGAATCCTTACCAAAGCATTCCCACACAGGGATGAGAAATTCCAGTCTCACACAAGTTGTCTTTTCTTTAAAAGCAGCAGTCTTTATTCACAGCAGCAACAGCAGTAGACAGGTACAGGGTGTCTGATCCACTTAGATTGCTCTCCTTTAGGATGGTCCCTCCCTGCCACCACTCTGGATCGAGGGGATCCAGAGCGGGGCTAACTCTTCCCTCACCCCCTAAGCATGGTGAGAGGTACTGGTCCACCTCCCTACACTATGGTTAGATCAGCTCTACTCATGAGCTGATCCCTCTCCTCCTCCAACTCTAACTCACTATACACTATCAGCAGACACAGACAGAAGACCAACTAACTAGAATGTGCACTGCTCTTTTATGATATCAGCAGGCACCGCCCCTGTGTCTCTTGCTTTGACACAGGGTCAGGTGACCTACCTCCACCACTCAGGGCAAGTGCTTGAAGTGGGGGAAACCCATGATAACTCCTGGCAACCTGCCATTACCAGGGATAATACCAGGAGGAGGATAGAACTATAGCCCCATTTCTTACCAGGGCTACATAATAAAGAGTTAAGAATAATACTTTCAAAGAGATTTGTGATCTTTTTTGTGAGCAACGTTTTTCTGACTCATTTATAGGGCCTGTAACAGGGACTTATCACTGTTTGAGAGAAACTGCCTCTAAATCCAGCAGTGTGCTTGTTAATTGCACACAGGCAATCAACCAGTATCCACCTGGCTGATTTGGACTCTTAGAAAAAGCCCGATGTGAGCAACAGGAGAGGGATTCTTTAACTCACATTTGGGCTGACACAGGAAAGCAGAGAAGCCTGCACACAGACACTGTCTTGAGCACAAAGGCTGTGCTGAGATCAAGACACCCAGACACCTACAGTACTGTATATTTCCTAGACACAGAGGACACAGGAACCTGCCAGAGACTGACATGGCGGGCCACCTGCTTAAGTTACTTCCTGAGACACTGGGGTGATAGGCTGTAATGGGAATATCCCTCCAGTCCTGCAGATAAGGTCTGGGAATGTAAGTTAGCCCTTACAAAGGTTTTTTTTTTGCTATTTTGTTTTTTTTGTTTGTAATAGTGTTTCCCCCACCCTCTGGGAAATTCTGCCATTACATGATGTGTGGTGGTGCATACCTGCTGACTCACAGTAGATCTGAGTCTCCGCTGGTCTTGTTGGAGAGAACAGGACAGGCTTCTGGAGTACATTACCAGTCTCTATCTCTGACAGTACAGCGCCTCCATCCGCTGCAGGTTCCAGATGTATGAAGGCAATCTCCTGCAGAAGAAGTACTTCATCCCCTCCCTCACCCCCCCATAAAGATTGCACACTAGAGAGGAATATGATCAACTGAAACTGTTTTATTCTTCTGCTTCAGCACAGTAAAACACAGGCTTCTGCCCAATACAGCTCACACACAGGTCGTTAACCTCTGGATGGTACCTGGATCTACACCCCAGACCAAGGGAATCTGAGGCAGTCCTGACTCTTCCCTGGTTCTCTAGCAGAACCAGTGGAATGGTATCACTCACTTTCCCCCAAGGGGAAGAGGAACAGAAGGTGCCAATGCTCAGACACCTCTATATGTTACCAGCCTCTCTCAAGCGGGGAGAGGCACTGCTTACATTTAGTACAAGGGAAGAAGGATTGGGCAGAACCCAGGATTGGACAGTACACAGGCCTAGTCCCACTTCTTCCCCTGTCACTCAAGGGAGCTGCTTCTGCGGGGAAAACCCAGGATTGGTTCTGTCACTGCCTGCGCTGTTACCCGTGCTTACATGACAGGGAGGGCAGACTGGTAGCCAAAACCAGGCATGGCTACATGTATGTTTTGTCTGGATAAAGGAAAAGGCTCAATAAAGCTAAGATATAATTCACCCAAATCGGTCTCCATTTGCATACCTCTGCACACATCTCTTACAGGACCATATACAGTATATCTATAACTTTATAGCGCTTGTAATATAAATTGAAAGTGCTTGGGTCAGGTTGCATAACACCGCACAGAGAACACCATTAAATGTGTATGATGCAACTGTACTTAGACGAGCTTAAAGTATAAGAGGGATTTATTCAGTGTCAGATTTCCTATTAGGCCGTCAGGTCCGGGCCTAAGGCGGCAACATTTTGGGGCGGCAATGATGTCCGCCCCCATTTACATTTGCCGCGCCCTCTGGCCTATCGGACCTAATGGAAAGGCACTTATTTACCTGTGCCGACCGACTCCATTCTGCCGCCCTGCTTCTTCAAAATCGAGCATCAAATGATTTGGTTACGACAGTGTCAAAACTGCGATATATTTTGAGTATTCTTTGTACATATCAATGTAGTGGTATAGTGGCATATCCCGAGTGGCTGTTTCTAATCCTCTTCTTGCTCTACTCACATACTGTACGAGTCTCAAAAGGACGCTCATAACAGCCTAAAACAGGAAACCGCGAACAGCAACCCCAACTTGCACCAAATGCACCTTCCAGACAAGTGAGCCAGTAAACCTTCAAACTATTATTGAGAATGTGAGTGTAACAGGGGACTTATCCCTGTTCACAAAGGTGCCTCTAATCCAGCAGTGTGGTGGTTAACTGCTGGTAGCAAATTAACTAGCACCACCTGCCTGATTACAGGTAGTAGAAAAATCCTGCCTTTGAGACAGGAAGTAACTCCTCCCTAGCTCTGACTGAGAGCTAACCTTTGGATAGACCGAGCAGAGGTTCTTGAGTCCCAGGAGAGACTGACCAAAAGAAACCCAGAACTCTTTAGCTGACACCTGAGCTGAACTTGGAGACACACTTGTCTTGAGCTCTGCCAAAAGATAGCAGAGCTGCTTTCAAGACACAGGGAAAACTTCTAAACCTGTATGCTGACAAACCCTGAAGACAAGGGAGCTGAAGCAGGGACAGTAAAGATTTTCCCTCCAAACCACAAGGACCAAATAAGACTTCTAAAACCTTGATGCTGATATTTTCTGTGCACGCATGGGTGCGGGTCCAGGAGAGCAGAGAAGCTTACAAACAGATAAGACTTTTATTGTTAAGAGACTGCTTATATCTGCTTATTGCATGCTATGTTTGGGGCTGGGGAGAAATGCTTGACTAGGGAGATGTGAATTGATTGCATAGTGTTTTCACTAGAAATACTCCCAAGTGGACGGAAGCTTTGTTCCCCCCCCCTTGTTTGGATGTTTTCCTGATAAAAAGGAAAAGGCACAATAAAGCCTTATTATAATTTCGTATCTCTGTGAACGTCCGTCCACAGTGAGTAACTAGGAAAATTAGTACAGAGGAAGTGCAAATGCATAATGTAAAGTGAGCAAATGTGAGACACTGTCTAAGGAATTCAGTCTAAGGAATTCACAAACTTTGTCCCACTAATATGAAATGTTGATACAATTAAATATTCAATTAAGATACAGTTCCACTTAAAATTCCAAAAATCTTTAAAAGTGAACTTGCAATAAGTTGATGCCTGTTAATGTTTCTTCAAGAGAGGACAGAAACACATTAAAAAAAAACACACACAATTAATTAGTAGCATGTATAGCAAGAGAGTGGTTAAAGTATATCAAAAGCCTTATTGCTCTAATAGTTTTCGTTCCTATTATTTTTATTCTTTTATTGTATGCTATCCCAGCTAACAGACAACTGAAGAAATGGCAATATTTTTTTTTTATCTATAGCGGTGGCTGGTCCAGTTAGCTCTCTACCTTCCCCTGTCAAGTAAGTTCTAATAAGATGTAGACAGTGACAGGCTATCCTATGGGGGTTTCCCCCTACTAATGCTGAATTCCTGAGTGACAGGAGTGCAGTTGATACAGGGATCTGTGATAGCCAATCGTGGTACAGATACTGGGCCCTCCCTCTTTGAGCTGCAGGAAGGCAGTGCCTAAATTAAAGATTGAAGTTCAGCCCCTTAGGGGTGAGACCTTCAGGTTGTTCCAGTCTGCCCCTGCATGGGGTAGGATGTGTTGGAAACATCTCCTCCCATCAGGGAGTGAGACATGTGCTCAGCCCCTCATGGGCTGAACACATAACCAAATCCAGCTAGGCCTCACCATTACCCGCAGCCCAGTACTGTCCAGAAGCCAGGGATCTACCTTACCAACTGGAGCATACGCTGTCATATCACCAGCAGTGGCTGCTGTAATAAAGAACATCCTCATTTGTACTTCTGGCTCCATGGCAGTCTGTGTGGAGAGAGGAGGTAGTGATATTAAGGATTGTCATAGCGGGAACTCCCTTCAGTTTTGCTGGAGCCCCCTATGTCTGGAGGCGCTGACACCAAGAAGAAAAAGAACCAGAAGGATCCCTAAAGTCTGCCATGTAGCACTGTACCCCACACCATCGTGGGAAACTCATCTCTCCTGTTCCCTCGCAGGTAACCAGCACTACACCAAGCAGTCACATAGCCATTATTTCCCGGGGGGGGGGGGGATATGTGCTACATATGGTATAATTAACACCATACTCTTAGGGAATGAAGATATTGTCTGTTTCTTCTATTTTGTGATTGCTAATACACTTTATTTGCACTATACTGTAAGCCATTTCATGGCTTTATATTTCTATCTAGGTCTACTTGGTTGTATTTAAATGTGTATACTAATCTCTTTTTGATACATGGACATACCACTTAACTACCCCGTTGCATGTCAATACTTAGCTTTGTTGTATTTTTCACGGAAACCTAAAATTATATTGTGAACTTCTGTGGAACCCCAACCCTCTCCAATAGCGCGTCTGAGATCAGATGCATTGTAAGGAACCCCAACCCTCTCTAATAGCGCGTCTGAGATCAGATGCATTGTAAGGAACCCCAACCCTCTCCAATAGCGCGTCTGAGATCAGAAGCATTGTAAGGAACCCCAACCCTCTCCAATAGCGCGTCTGAGATCAGATGCATTGTAAATTCTTCTGTATTTGGTCCAATTTTCAAATGACCTGAAAATTACAGGGAACCCTTTAGTGATGCCCAGGGGAATCCAAGGGTTCCAAAGAACCCTTTTTGAAAAACACTGCACTAAGTGAAGGAAAAGGAGCATGGTCTTATTTAATAAATGTTGGTAAGGGATGTGACAAAAATGGCCCTGTCTAATCATAACGAACCACACACTTGTATGGAGTCACCACTACCCCAACTAAGCTAATGTACGCAGAAATATTTAGCAGTAATAAATGAGTAGTCTGGATAAGCTTTGCATTGTGGCAGCAGAGTTGAAGGAGGCTAAGGAACAACATTACGTGAGTTTGAAGCATGAGTTTTTCCAATTGAGAATAACTATTTCCTCAGCTATAACTTTTGTACTTAACAAACATTTTGTAAATTGCATGGAGAAGGTGATACAAGCGGTCCTCGGTTATCTGACGCAACGCGTTACTCAAAATGGCGTCGGATAGCGAAGCGTCGTAAAGCGAAACCCATTTTCCCATAGGAACACTGTTTAAATCAAATGTTCCATTCCTGAAGGCATTTTTAATGCTAAAATAGACAGAAAATGTTACTCAAGCAATAAGATATGCAGCACACACATAGATTATGATGGAAACATTATATTTATTGATTCCAGAACTGTAAAATAAAACTATAAAAATAAAACTATGCTGTATTCTGTACAGAAATGTACATGAGCAAAAAAAAACACATCAATTATTGGAGGAAGATGATTGGGGGGGGGGGATCTTCAACAGACAACGGACATTTTGGAGGTGATGTAGGTGGAGTTGAAGGTTTCGACCTCTTGAAGAATCTCTTCATTGAAGTCTGGACAGATCCTTTCCTTTTCTGCGTGTAGATCTCTCTATAGCAGCTGATTTGGTTATACACCCCACGACTGACTGTTGAACTCTGTTCAATGTTAGGGTCATTGTCCTCAGATATGGCCAGTGCGCTATCAATGTGCATGAAAGCCGCAGCCAACATTTTGGTTGACAATGATTTACGTGGCTGTGGCTGTGCCACATCAGCAGATTGGTGGGCCTCCTCTTCAGCAAATTTTTGCTCTTCTAATTGCATGAGGTCTTCATTGCTCAACTCGTTAGAATGTGAGGCGAGCAACTCCTCAATATCCTCGGTTTCCACCTCCAAGTTGAGATCTCTGGCCATTTGCACAACAGTTTCTGTAACTTCTGCAACAGTCTCTGTAAGGCCTTGGACATCAGACACAAAATCAGGGCACAAATTACGCCAAACTCCATTTAAATTGGATTGTTTCACCTCATTCCATGCCTCTTCGATGTTTCTTACTGCATGGAGAAGGTTGTAACCCTTCCAAAATTCTTTTAAGGTTGGACCCCCTTCCACATCAGTTGCTCTGATGGCCTGAGCAAATGTTCGCCTAAGATAGTAGGCCTTGAAGGAAGCGATAACCCCCTGGTCCATCGGCTGTATCAATGAGGTTGTGTTGGGGGGCATGAACACCACCATGATGTTTGGATGATGGTCATCCAGGTACACGGGATGGCCATGAGCATTGTCCAGGAGCAGCAATGCTTTAAAATCGATGTTCTGGTTCATGCAATATAATTGCACAGCTGGAATAAATTGATGCTGGAACCAGTCCTCAAAAAGGCTAACTGTTACCCATGCCTTATGGTTGGACTTCCAAATCACTGGAAGTGTGTTCTTTGCATAACCCTTGAATGCCCTAGGGTTTTCTGCATGATAAACAAGCAAAGGTTTTAGCTTGAAATCACCTGCAGCATTTCATCCAAGCAGAAGAGTCAGCCTGTCCTTTGCAACTTTAAACCCAGGCATTGATTTTTCCTCTTTTGCAATGTAGCTTCTACTGGGCATTTTCTTCCAGTAGAGCCCAGTCTCATCAACATTGAGCACTTGACGTGCGCAATAGCCACCGTCCTCTATAATTTTGGCCAATGTAACAGGGAAGGTTTTAGCTGCCTCCTCATCAGCACTAGCAGCTTCACCGGTCACTTTAATGTTATGCAAGTTTGCCCCTCTCTTTAAACCGCATAAACCAGCCCTTACTTGCAGTGAAAGTTTCCTCAGTGGTCCCTTCTCCATGCTGTTGCTTAATGTCCTCATACAGACTCAAAGCCTTGGCCTGAATTAAGGCTAAACTAATAGGCACATGACGCTGGGATTGATCTTCCAGCCATATGATGAGGAGTTTTTCTACCTCAGCAATATGCCCAGCACGTTGCCTTATTGTTGTACCTTTCATAGGTGCTGAGCCCTTGATCTGTTCCAAGATTCTTGCCTTGTCTTTGATTATTGTCACAATAGTTGTGCAAGGTATATCCAAGGCATGTCCAATTTCTGTGTTCGTCTCTCCTTTCTCAGAGCACTTTATTATGTTTTGTTTGGTCTCCAAGGTAATAGATTTTCTATTCCTTTTTGGAGTAACAGCACTTTGCTTTTTGCTTTGATCAGCCATGGTTTAGGGCCTAAAATACACCATCAAACCTTCACATAGACTGTTCAGAATGATTTCCCTAACCTGCAGCCTTCTGATTGGACATTTGTAGCAATTTCTTAAAGCGTCGTAAGAGCGTCGGATAAGCTGTTCGGGCGTCGTTAAACGGGCCATAGGGATGCATTGTCTAGCGTCGGATAATCCGTTCGTCGTAAAACAAAACGTCGTAAAACGAGGACCGCCTGTACTGTAGATTGCAGTTTTTTTTTACTTCCCTCTAAAAAGCAGCAATATTCCCCAAATGAGTTGACCTCATATAATGCTACAGTAACTTGCTCTTAAGTATGTCTTGTTTTTTGGGTGTTTTTTTGTTGTTGTTAACATTAGTTGATTAATCTCTAGCTTCTGAGGTTCACATGGTAACTTTTACATTGCACTTAGCTCTGGGGAGAGTTCTCCCCGGACACTTGTTATTTCAAACACTTACACAGTATTGCCTGAAATCTAAAAACCCTGTTGAAAAGGGCGAGAAGAGATCTCTTAAAGTAAGCAGTGGTAAGTAATAAAATGCCAAAAATGCCAATGTGAACAGACTGCTGCTCTAAAGTGTTTTATTCAAAACCGGGATCTTGGGATTGGGCCAACCAAATAAGGTAAATACAATTCCACTAGACATGCTACTAGACATGTTTTCAGCTGTGACTCTTGGATAAGAAGTCTTTAAGTGTATTGCATCTCTTTGTCGAGCTAGGCAATTATAATCAAAGATTGAGAAACAATACAAAATGAATACATTAACACCATTCATTATCTTCCAAGGCAAATTATGGCATGGAAAACAGGAAATTAGACGTCTGTTACAGGAAGAAAAGAAAAAAAACATGTAGTCGGTATCTTGTAATGATTCTATAAAATTCTTATAGAGTTAAAGCAGTGAATTAAATTATAATTAAATAGAAAAACAAGCACACTGTCTTAAAAAGTGTGCATTCTTTGATAAACTGTCTGTGTTATAATAACATACTCTCAGGTTTTCCACGTGTTAGAGTTCGCTTCAATCTAAGCACACCGGGAAAGGTCCACATGCGCTACATTTATTAAGTGTACTAATATAGCCACTTTCACAGAAAGGCAAAAAATGTAATTGGAAGAAAATTATCCTATTGTTTCTAACAGCTATTACAGAGCGGTAACAAGTTTTTGGGAGGAGATAGAGGCCCATATTACTAAGCAGTGGTAAGCAGGTGGTGTATAGCGAAAGGACCTTCAGTGAAACGTAGCTGCAAGAATAAGCAGAGGGTAACACTGGCAAATTAAAAGTTGAGGACTAAGCAGCAGTGCCACCACCAGGATGTGGTGGGGGTGGCAGGCTGGAATACTTTCTCTCCTGAAAAGGCACATACAGTATATCCACTGGTGGTGTTGTGACATAGGGAGTAATGGTCACCACAATAAAAAGCCTACCCAGCCCCCTGCTATGGTTCATAAGTCCATGATGGCAGAGCAAATGAAAGAAGATGTCAGGATCTCCATGGCCGAACCATGCAATAATGGGCCCTTTTTAGACGTGATAAAAGCTCAGTCAGGGTCCAAAGACAATTGCATTAAGGAAATGTGCATTGCAATTTCATTTAACACTGTGTGTTAATTTGAGGAACTCTCTAATCACAAGATTTGCTTGCAAAACTCTACAATTGCTAGATAAGCTTAATGCTGAGACTATAAATAGCGTGCACAGACAATGATTCACTTGGTTATTTTTCGCTGAAAGCTTACGTATTTGGTAAAGGTTTAGCAGGGGATCGAATTTGGGGATGCAAATTTTGCTAATGCATTGTGGACAGTTTCTCACATCTTTACTCAACGGCCCAATCAAGCGAGACCTCTTCAGTGCCACAACAACAACAAAAATGATTAATTCCAGCCAACAACAGTGGGAGAGTGTCGGCAGAGCTTGGTGTACCCTTAAATCCACCAACATAAGAACCTGCAAAGAGACACTTGATTCTCTAACAGGAAATGTCGAGACTGGTTTAAATGACTGGGAGATCCAAAAGTTTATCAACTGCAAGCACAAGGCCTTTTGTGCTTGGCAGAGAAATATCAAGTCCAAGCTAAAGAGATTAAATCAATAACAGTGGTCTAAAAGGGGATCCAAAACATAAAGATTCAGGCAGGAGGAAGCAGAGCTCAATTCACAGCTAAACTTAGTTTGAAAACCTTTGGAGTTGTCCCAGGCATGGGAAGTATAAATATATTCTTTCTTGCAGGTGATTATTATAGATTTTCTACACTATAATTATTAGGGCACTTCTGTTTTTTAACCAGTTGTAATTGCACTGTAGCTCATACATACTGTAGCACATATAGGGTGCTATGCACTAAGCAGTGATAAGTCATTTTAAGAGCGCAAAGTGCTCTTAGAACGTGAAGTTCCGCCGATTGCTATTCACTAAGCCGCGCAAATAGGCACTTTGCGCTCTAAAACCGACTTTTTCTTGAAATTTTTTCAAAGTCCAACTTTGCTCGTATGATCAGCTGTTTGCGCTGGATCCTGCCCTTCTGCGGGATTCACTAAGCAACGCAAACTGATCATACATGAAAGTTGCGCTGAATAAAGCTCACCAGCTAAAGGCTGGTGATAAAAAAAGCAGGACTTAGAAAAAATTCTTTGTTTACACTTTTGCATGCGCAACACCAATACAACAGGCCGGCGGTTGTCCCCGGCTGACCCGGCGGGGGTCCGGGTGTCCCCGGCTCACCAAGCAGGGGTCCCTGCCGGAGTGCGGGGGTCCCGGCGGGAGTCTGGGGGTCCCCGTGGCCGCCCCGGGGTCCCCGAGGGAGTCCCGGGGTACCCGCGGGCCTGCGGTACCAATGTTGCACCTCCAAAAAAAATAAACAATATTTATAACTAAATACACCCCTCTAACACATACTATACAGTAATGGGCAAAATTACTATTATCCACATATGGATAACAATGCATTTGCCCATTTTAAATACATATAAATTACAATAAATACAGTAAAAACATATTACACTTACCTTTTACAGGCACCCACGATGAAGGCCGTCTTCATCCTCATCTTCATCCTGCCCATGCCCCTCCGGTGCTGCAAAACATGCACAACAATCACAATAGCCAATGTAATGTCCCCTAACCCCTTAATCACCGTAGCGGTTATTAACCGCTACAGTCATTAAGGGGTTAACCCATCCTCAAACACCACTCGGGAGGCCTACATACTAACCCCCCCAATAACCCCCCACCCCGCGAGGCCTAACCACCCTTACCCACTACCCAGCCGGGAGGCCTACCAACATACCAATACCCCCTCCCCCCACCCCCAGTACCCACAATAAAAACAATACACAGCCCCACAATAAACATCATTCTATTTATTAAATACATAACCCACCCCCTGTGCCCCCCCATAAATACATGATTTATTCTTTTACATACAGGGTTCAAACCCCAGGCCCACGTGAGTCCCCGGTGGGCTTGACGGGTCACCTCACAGACCTACAGGTTACCAGCAACTTGTTTCATACAGGGTCTGGAGGCCTGTTGGTGGGTTCCGCCAGGCGCCATGGGCCACCAGGTGGTCTCCGCGGGTCACCGTGGGCCACAATTGGGTCCCCATGGTAGGCCCACGGATGTCTGGGGGCCCCGGGTAAGATCCACAGGTGTCTGAGGGGCCTCGAGTGGTTCCCACGGGGGTCTGGCAACCCACGGGTGGTCCCTTCGGGTCCGCGGTGCCCCCACAGATGTGTGGCCACCGGTTCTTCCCCGCAGTTGTCACCTGTGGACCACGCAGCCTGGTACCCGTGAGAAGCCAGAGGATACCTCAGGTGGTCTCCAGAGGTCTCTCGCAGACCAAAGGAACAAACCCTGTATGTAAAAAAAATAAACCGGACCTATACATTCAATACATACATGCACCCCCCCCCCCCCCCAACACATACAGTACAATAATGTGCAAAATAACTATTATCCATATATGGATAATATATTATTTGCCCATTATGAAACACATAAAACATGCATAAATCAAAACATGAATTCTTAATCTTAAAAACACCACATTGCATGTTACAATAAATCCAGCATTGATTGTAAATATAAACCAACAAACCAGCAGCTACACAAATGTATATGAAATGTCACACAATTGCATTGTGTGTACATGATGCAATTAATCTGTGCATCATGTAACACTATGCAAAATATATGTAACAATAAAATACACTATGAACAATGTCCCCTAACCACCAATGCCATCATGAAAATCAAATAGAAACTAAGCAACATCAATACAATTAGCATCAATCAATTAATCCATTTCCTCAAACAATTACAATACAATACAAATCAATGATACAATTTCCTATTCAATTCCTAAAGCCAAACCATTGCCAAATGAATTCTAATTTAAAGTAACCACCATCATTCTAATCTAACTACCAGAAATAAGCCATTACAAATAACCTTTAACTAAATTCAAATTACATTATTCAGAACAATGACAAAATAAAGCTGATAAATACATTAGCCTTGCATGAAAAGAACATAAACATTAGCAAAACAATCAATTATCATCCCTGTATGTCTATTCATATAGATAGATATACATCAAATACAGGGGCAATAATAGAGCATAAAATACAATGCATTTACATACAAAATTCACATACAATACACCCACTCAGTGTCCGTGAATGTATGTATATACATAGATACATTCACGGGCATTAAATGGGACTGAAAAAATAAAAGACATGAATCAAAAATCCAAAAAACCTGTAAAAGTAAAAATAATAAACTTTTCTTTTGTTTACTCACCATTAGATGCCCACTCACCGAAATCCAGGCGACCCGGAAGCACTGGAACCAATCCACAGGTAACCATAAAATAATAAACCCTTACAATCTACGTCTGTGTCTTCTTTCTTCTATTTGTAATCCTTCCCGTCTGTCTTGGGGTCTTCTTTTCTTCTTTGGGGGCCGATGCAGTAACTTGCGAGAAGGCTGAATTTGGCTGTTTTATTGCGAGATTGGCATGTAGTATGCAGTTGATGGCGGTATGTGTGCGAGTTAACTGAAAAACGGCATATGCAATTGTTGCCGGAAATCAAGCGCCGGCGGGGTGCCGAGAATGGCTATTTCGCCATATTAAGCAGCACGCAGAATTCAGTAGATGCCGAGTAAGATCTCGGGGGTGCGCGGGAGAAACTCCTTGCGAGAAAAGCGCCAAAAAGCTGCGGCACCAACAAGCAGGCGAGAGCCGAAAATTTCAGCTGCTAGTGACATTGTTGTGTCATTGTACTGTTGCTGCTGGCAGCGCAGCTTCAATTGTATTACATGTCATTCAGAACCTGTTACATGTGTTGTTTATAATAAAACACATTATTAATGTTAGGCAAAGGTGTCTGTCTTGTGAATGACAAGAAGCAGGTATGTTCCTAAAACTATCTATTGAGGGACAGCGCTGTGAAAGCCTTGCTAATGTCACTAGCAGCAAGAAACACACTGCTGTGAGTAACAAAATGCTTCAAACTATCATGAGGTGATTTTTTCATGTTCAAAAGTTGCCGCCAAATTCTCCTTCAATACAGATACATGCAGTCATCCCCCTCTTGCTGCATGCACGGGTTACAGTACACACAGCAACTCACTGAGATGTACTGTAAGCTTTGCAACAGAGTCCAACACACAGACACAAATGTACATGAAATGTCACAAGTCACATGCACACATGTATCACCTCTTCACGTGTCAAAGAACAGAAGACACAACTGTAGCACTGCACCAGGTATGTTTCTAAAAGTATCTAATTAGGGACAGCAGTAAAAGTTTTGCTAATGTCAGTAACAGCAAGACAGTCACTACCGTGAGTAACTGAATGCTTTAAGCAAGAAGGAGGTTTTTTTATTTATGTGCAGAGGTTGACGCCACATTCAAGTGAAATACGGATACATGCAGTCATCCGCCACTGACTGCAGGAACGCGGAGCGCTGCGCCTTGTACTCGCAACATGTGCAACTCACCAATTTCCCTGACAATCGCCATTTACTGCATTTAGCGGCAAATTCCCGCCAAACACAGGAGATTTAAGCGCGCTGCCGACACACACATATCGCAAGTTACTGCATCGGCCCCTTGGTGTCTTCTCCTTCTTCTTCCGTCTTCTTCCGCCACGCCCTTCTTCTCTTCTTAGGAGGCAAGGTGCTCCCTCCTCGGCGACTGACTTCAAAATGAGGCGACATAGGCTTTTATAGGCCTATGACGTCACATTTTGGTCAAATGTTTCCCACGGTCCTGATTGGGCCGTGAAAAACATGTGATTTGGCCGGAAAAAAAAATTATGACGTCATTTAAAGGCAATGAAAGCACAGCCAATCAGAATGGCTGTGCTTCAATTGCTTTTAAGATGACGTCATGAAAAGAAAGGTGACCAGCCTCAAATGGTACGGTAGCCAATCAGAGCGTGGGAAATACATCTCAACTCTGATTGGCTCTATTACCATGTGACAGGCTTTCAATTACGTCACATCCGTTCTCCCCCAAGCCTCTGTCACATGGTCTACTAGAGCCAATCAGAGTTGGGATGGAGTTCCCACGCTCTGATTGGCTACCGTACCATGTGTCGCCGGCCATCTTTCTTTTGATAACGTCATCTTAAAGGCAATTGCAACTCAGCCATTCTGATTGGCTGGCGTCATTGCCTTTAAATGACATCATCATTTTTTTTTTTTTCGGCAAAATCACATGTTTTTCATGGCCCAATCAGGACTGTGGGAAACATTTGACCAAAATGTGACGTCATAGGCCTATAGAAGCCTATGGCGCCTCATTTTGAAGTCTGTCGCCGAGGAGGGAACACCTCCCCTCCTAAGAAGAGAAGAAGGGCGTGGCGGAAGAAGACGGAAGAAGACGGAGAAGACCCCAAAGAAGAAAAGAAGACCCCAAGACAGACGGGAAGGATTACAAATAGAAGAAAGAAGACACAGACGTGGATTGTAAGGGTTTATTATTTTATGGTTACCTGTGGATTGGTTCCAGTGCTTCCGAGTCGCCTGGATTTCGGTGAGTGGGCATCTAATGGTGAGTAAACAAAAGAAAAGTTTATTATTTTTACTTTTACAGGTTTTTTGGCTTTTTGATTCATGTCTTTTATTTTTTCAGTCCCATTTAATGCCCGTGAATGTATCTATGTATATACATACATTCACGGACACTGAATGGGTGTATTGTATGTGATTTTTGTATGTAAATGCATTGTATTTTATGCTCTATTATTGCCCCTGTAAGTTATGTTTATCTATATGGATAGACATACAGGGATAATAATTGATTGTTTTGCTAATGTTTATGTTCTGTTCATGTATGGTTAATGTATTTATCAGCTTTATTTTGTCATTGTGCTGAATAATGTAATTTGAATTTAGTTACATGTTTTTTGTAATGGCTTATTTCTGGTAGTTAGATTAGAATGATGGTGGTTACTTTAAATTAGAATTCTTTTGGCAATGGTTTGGCTTTAGGAATTGAATTGGGAATTGTATCATTGATTTGTATTGTATTGTAATTGTTTGAGGAAATTGATTAATTGATTGATGCTAATTGTATTGATGTTGCTTAGATTCTATTTGATTTTCATGATGGCATTGGTGGTTAGGGGACATTGTTCATAGTGTATTTTATTGTTACATATATTTTGCATAGTGTTACATGATGCACAGATTAATTGCATCATGTACACACAATGCAATTGTGTGACATTTCATATACATTTGTGTAGCTGCTGGTTTGTTGGTTTATATTTACAATCGATGCTGGATTTATTGTAACATGCAATGTGGTGTTTTTAAGATTAAGAATTCATGTTTTGATTTATGCATGTTTTATGTGTTTCATAATGGGCAAATAATATATTATCCATATCTGGATAATAGTTATTTTGCACATTATTGTACTGTATGTGTTGGGAGGGGGGGGATTGATGTATTGAATGTATAGGTCCGGTTTATTTTTTTTACATACAGGGTTGGTTCCTCAGGTCTGCGAGAGACCTCTGGAGACCACCTGAGGTATCCTCGGGCTTCTCACGGGTACCAGGCTACGTGGTCCACGGGGGACACCTGCGGGGAAGAACCGGTGGACACACATCTGTGGGGGCACCGCGGACCCGTAGAGACCACCTGTGGGTCGCCAGACCCCCGTGGGAACCACCCGAGGCCCCTCAGACACCTGTGGGTCTTACCCGGGGCCCCCAGACATCCGCAGGCCTACCGTGGGGACCCAATTGTGGCCCACGGTGACCCGCGGAGACCACCTGGTGGGCCATGGCACATGGCGGGACCCACCAACAGGCCTCCAGACCCTGTATGAAACAAGTTGCTGGTAACCTGTAGGTCTGTGAGGTGACCCGTCAAGCCCACGGGGGACTCACGTGGATCTGGGGTATGAACCCTGTATGTAAAAGAATAAATCATGTATTTATGGGGGGGGCACATGGGGTGGGTTATGTATTTAATAAATAGAATGATGTTTATTGTGGGGCAGTGTATTGTTTTTATTGTGGGTACTGAGGGTGGGGGGGGGGGTATTGGCCCCAAGGGTATGTGGGTAGGCCTCCCGGCTGGGTAGTGGGTGAGGGTGGTTAGGCCTCATGGGGTGGGGGGTTAGTGGGGGTGGGTATGTAAGCCTCCCGAGTGGTGGGTGAGGGTGGGTTAACCCCTTAATGACTGTAGCGGTTAATAACCACTATGGTGATTAAGGGATTAGGGGACATTACATTGGCTATTGTGATTGTTGTGCATGTTTTGCAGCACCGGAGGGGCATGGGCAGGATGAAGATGAGGATGAAGACGGCCTCCATCGTGGGTGCCTGTAAAAGGTAAGTGTCATATATATTGACAGTATTTATTGTAATTTATATGTATTTAAAATGGGAAAATGCATTATTATCCATATGTGGATAATAGTTATTTTGCCCATTACTGTATTGTATGTGTTAGGGGGCGGGGGGGATTTGTTTTGTATATTGCTATGTTTATTGGGGGCAATTGGCCCCAATTAACATGCTATTGTGCCTTAACCCCTTTATTGCCTTAGCGGATAGCCGCTAAGGTAATGAAGCTGCATTAATGTAAATTTTAATTTTAGTGTGCGGGAGCAGGGGGTCCCCTGAGCTGAACCGCATTGATTTCTGCCTCAGGGACCCCCTGCTTCCCGAGTTACAGGCCCCGATTTGGGACATCGGAGGCCAGTGTCGCTGCCATCTTTATAGAGCCCACGTCGCGTCTTGGACGCTATAAAGATGGCGGCGACACTGGCCTCCGATGCCCCATACCGGGGCCTGTAACTCGGGAAGCAGGGGGTCTCTGAGGCAGAAATCAATGTGGTTCAGCTCAGGGGACCCCCTGTTCCCACACACTATTATTAAAATGTACATTAATGCAGCTTCATTACCATAGCGTATAGCCGCTACGGTAATGAATTATTGTTTATTGTTATGTGTGTTTTGACAGTAGTGTAGATGTGTAGAGGCTCTCCCGAGCTGAACCGCATTGGTTTCAGGTCCGAGGACCCCCTACTTCAGGAGATACAGGCCCCTTTATGGGGTGCCGGTATCCCCTGCAGAATGTAAATATCCCGGTCATGTGACGCGGAAGCTTTAAAGTGCAGGGGATACCGGCACCCCATAACGGGGCCTGTATCTCCTGAAGTAGGGGGTCCTCAGACCTGAACAAATGCGGTTCAGCTCAGGAGACCCCCTGCTCATGTACACTATAATTAAAATGTATTTATTTAGTGTACGATCGCCTGTAACAGCCTTACATGGAGATGGCAAATCTCCATGCAAATGTTACATGCGGCTTTTTTTTCTATCAGCTAGCGTACGGGAAGTTTCAGTGCGCTAGCAGGGGGAAAATACATTGCACGCACGATAAGCCAGTCTTGGGCACGTCCGATAGAAAATGGGCTGAGGGCCTTAGTGAATCGCGCCGCCGGCTTCATTTTTTATCGGACGTGCTAATTTTTTTCAGCCCAGCGCGGAGGCACGGAGCTTAGTGCATAGCCCCCATAGTGCTGCTTATATTTTTAACCCTTTAGGCCCCGCATGCATGTCACACACCTCATGCTGTTGACCAGAGTATTGTTTTGTTTCCTCGTCTCTCTATGCAGTGGAAGAAATACATAAGACAGCACAATACTTGTAGTGTAGGACCTACCAAAATGGGTTTACGTCGACATGGTCGCAGGCTTAAAATGTTTTGGCCAAAGGATTTAACTAAATGGCCCATACTTATGAAAAGAAAAAACAGATAGTACTGTATTGAACTAAATGATTTGTCATATTGGATGTAACATGGGGCCTCTTTGTTTATTGTTGTATACCTTAGGTCACTATCCCAGTAGCACTCCAATCAACACAAATAAATATATGTAATGCAGTGGGTTTGGAGTTTGCTAAGACTGTGTATTACTATTTGTCTTGCCCCGGCTGCACATGGACGATCACGGGCCCGGATGGATCCGGTTCGGAAGAATGGACCCCCAGAGCGCGATTGCAGCAGAGAAGCGCCTTACCTGTTTCCCTCGATGCTGAGAGCAGTACATTTTACTGCACCTGTACACAAGTAGATTTGATTGAAACTGGAATCAGGATCTCTCTCTCTCTGATACTCGGGTTACTTCTGAATCAGAGCTCACTATTTAATAATAAGAATAAGAATAGTAAACAGACAATCTCAGCAAGCTTTAACCCAAGAACTCACCTCATTATATATATATATATATAGCATTTGGAAATATTACTGTGTGCTCATTTGCATGTCTTAGACAGGTATGCAACCCCGCCTTTCACCATTATCACCCAGCATACAGCACTTCCATTGCAGCACGGGATTCTGGGAAATGACATGCAAATGAGCACACATTGTCACCTTTTGCTTCAAAACCATTCAACATGGTTCCATATAGGCTTAAGCTTGCTTACCGACCATAACTTAACTAAGTATGGTAAAAGCCTTAAAAAAGTATGGTGAGGCCCTTAACATCATTTCACATAACGTAAAGGGTTTCAACAGCCCCTTAAAATGCAAGATAGCATTCACAGAATATAAAAGGCGGGGTGCCGACATATTGATGCTCCAAGAAACTCATTTTAGCGACAAAAGCGCCCCCCGTTTCATGGTTAAGCAACACTCGCAGTTCTTCCTCTCATCAGCCCCTGAAAAAAAGAGGGGAATTGCTATACTTTTCCACAACAAGCTACCCTTTAACATTAAAACAGTTAAAAAAGATAAGGAAGGTCGCTACATCATCTAACGGGTTCCATACATGAGCAACCTATTACCTTAGCAGCCGTGTACGCTCCCTGCGAGCAAGACGGAAAAAAAATTGATACCTTCTTCCAAACCCTGAATACCTGGGCACAGGGCCATATTATTATTGCAGGGGATTTTAACAGAGCCCTTCAGCCAGCACTAGATAGATCCAGCACCCCCAAAGAGAGTAACAAAAAAGCGAGACTCTCCCTGTCCTCAGGCCTCCGGAAGAACCATCTAGCGGATATTTGGAGAGAGTTGCACCCGCTGGAGAGAGATTACACGTTTTACTCCCACCCTCACAACTCATATAGTAGAATCGACTACTTCTTCATTTCTAGTAGACTGGTCCCGCTGGTCGCCCGTGCGGTAATCCATGATATTTCATGGTCAGACCATGCACCTATTGAGCTAAGGTGTATCCAAATTAAACATGGCAGACTGGGGGCAAATTGGAAACTCAATGAATCCCTCTTACAAATCCCTGATATATGCGAACACATTGGTAAAGAAATTAACCAATTCTTTGAAATCAACACAGGCTCTGTGGAATCCCAGTTAACTCTATGGGAGGCTCACAAGGCGACCCTCAGAGGCACGTTGATAAGTGTCGCGGCAAGACGCAAGCGGGAAAGGGACGTTAAAATTATCACCCTTCAGTCCAAACTAAGCTCCCTATCTGAGAGACATAAAAAACACCCAGATCCGCAGGTCCTCAAGGATTTGAAAGATACTAAGATTGAATTAAATATGCTTTTAACGTCCAGGGCAGACAATTCGTTATGTTGGTCCAAGAGGAAATTTAGCGAAAAGGCAAACAGACCAGATACGATGCTGGCCCGTCTTCTACGTAACAGACAGACTAACTACAATATCCAAGCGATTAGATTGAAATCAGGCTCCACCTCGGCCAATCCTAAAATCATAGTTAATGAATTTGGTAAATTCTATGAATCTTTATACAGCGGTGAGAAAGTGGCAAATACCACAAAAATGAGTAAATCACTAGGAGATTTCCTAGCAAACTCAAATTTGCCAAAGCTCACTGAGACGGAAAGAGAGAGCCTAGGGGCGGATTTCACTGGGGAGGAATTAGCCACGGTGATAAAAGAATTGAAACCATCAAAGGCCCCGGGCCCGGATGGCTTCTCGGGGCTGTACTATAAAAAGTTTCGCAAAGTGCTTACCCCAAGGCTGCTCCGAATGTTTAACGCAATATTGGCGGGAGCCCCAATCCCCGGAGAGATGCTCCGGGCGTCTATATCACTAATCCATAAATCAGGCAAAGATCCGCTGGAATGCAAAAGCTATAGACCAATCTCCCTGATTAATACTGACATTAAAATCTACGCCAAACTGCTGGCCAATAGACTAAGTCAGATCCTGCCCAGACTGATACATCCAGATCAAGTCGGATTTATTAAAGTTAGACAAGCAGCGGATAATACCCGACGAATCATTGATCTGATGGAATTGGCTAACAGTGGAAAATCACAAATTATGATGTTAAGTCTGGATGCCGAAAAAGCGTTCGACAGGATCGACTGGCCGTATTTAAAAGAGACGCTCGGGGCGTTTGGATTTGGGGAAAGGGTGAGTGAAGCGATTATGGCACTTTACTCAGGCCATACTGCTAGGGTCATACACCAGGGCTTTCCATCTGCCCAATTCCAAATTAAAAGTGGCACGAGACAGGGGTGCCCGTTATCCCCCCTCCTGTTTGCCCTTTGTATGGAACCCTTAGCAGCTCAGATCCGTGGCTGTCCTGATATAATTGGGGTAAATATTGACTCGCAATCCCACAAACCAGCTCTATACGCTGACGACATTCTAATATTACTTTCTCGGCCCCTTGCGTCTCTGCCAAATCTATTTAATCTGCTAGACAAATTCACTAAAATATCTGGATTCAAAATCAATCAATCTAAATCAGAAGCTCTAAACATCAGCCTCCCCACCGAGGTTGAAAAGCTACTAAAGCTAAATTTCAATTTTAATTGGAAACAGAACCAGATTAAATACTTGGGAGTCCATATTACTAAGGATGTTAGAGACATTTATAAGGCAAACTACCCCCCCCCCCCCTTCCTATTCAGATCACTAAAAGCTGACATCTCAAAATGGTCCTCCCAAAGAATCTCTTGGATAGGTAGGATACAAAGTATCAAAATGAATCTTCTCCCCCATATCATATACCTATTCCAAACACTGCTGGTGCCACTGAGACTGAAAGACCTACTCTCGCTTCAGTCTGATATCTCTAAATTTATATGGGGAGGTAAAAAACCAAGAGTAAACAAATTGACCATGAAAAGACCCTCCACAGCAGGGGGCTTAGCGGTACCTTGTCTGTGGTCCTACTATAAAGCGGCGCAATTAAGCCAAATTGTCCAATGGCACTCCAACCCTGCATTGAAAAGATGGGTGGAAATAGAAAGGGCAAGCTGTGCCCCGATAGAGCTGCAATCCTTGATCTGGCTCCCCAAAAAAGCACATACAGGTGCTGCCATGCCGCTTTCCTCTGTGACCACTCGCTGTCAATATGGAACACGTCAAAGTACAATCACTCCCTCACCACCACAAACTCCCTGATGTCCCCCCTTTGGGGGAACTCCAACTTTGCTCCTGGTCTGCAGTGCAGTAGTACCTCTAGTTGGAAAACAGTCGGCTATACGCGCCTTAGAGACTTAGAGGGTAGTGGCAACAAAATCAAATCATTTGAGCAAATCAGATCTGAAAAGCATATCCCCCATTCTGAATTTTTTAAGTACCTCCAGGCCCGAGCATTTTATAATAAACTAGCCCCTTATTCAGCGCTGACCAATTTTTAAAAGCTCTGTCTGGCAGAATCAGACATTTCGGGACTCACATCGCAGTTATACGGAGAAGTGGTGGGTTCTGCTGACCACGGACAGGGACACCCGAAATACAGATCTCAGTGGGAATCTGACCTTGGAGAATCCCTAGAAGATGAGGACTGGAGCGATATCTATCTAGCGGCTGCCAAAAGCTCAATCTGCACCACACTAAAGGAGAATGCATATAAAGTCCTAATGAGATGGTACCACACCCCACTAAAATTATCAAGGTATGTGCCGGGACTCTCCCCGCTGTGCCCTCGACAATGCAGAGAGTCGGCTGACCTGTTACATATGCTGTGGTCTTGCCCCCGGATCGCCCCCTTACGGGAAGAAATTCGAAATTGGACTCAGAAGATCTTGAGCCTCTCGATTCCCCTCGACCCGTGGCTGTTCCTCCTGAACAAACCACTAGAAGGGCTCTCAAAAGAAAATAATAAATTAATCGGGCACCTTGCCCTAGCGACCCGGTGCGAGATCGCAGCAGTTTGGAAACTTAATGAGATCCCCTCCATCCCCAAGATTCGGAACAGGATTTGGCATGTTTGCCAGATGGAGAAATTAACAAGCTTGGTTAATGACACTGGCAACAATTATCTGAAGATCTGGATACCCTGGCTGGCCCAAACAGACATCCCCGGGGTGGAGCGTGCCACAATATGGCATTGATAGCTCTAGATGCATTCTCCTTTGGCTGTTCCAACATCATCCCTACACAAAGTTCACTGTTAACATGAACAACAGGACATGAGAAGTCCCAGGCAGAAAGGAATCTGAAACTTACCTACCCAGGATGAGGTCTAGAAGCCCCAACTAAAACTGCAACTTTTGGAGTTTCCCTCCCGCACCTAAAGGCAGGCCCACCCATCCCACCCTAATACCCTCTCCCCCCCTTGTCACTCCCACCCCCCCTCACCCGGCAGCATGCTATACACAAGCTATGAATATGAAAGCAGCCGATCTACCGCGGGCAGGGTGATGTCTCGGTTAGTCTTGTCCTGTCTTGTGTTGTCTTGTTACCATTCATAACGCAATGTACTTTCATTCTTTTATTATTATGTAAATTAATTCGGATTTATAATTCACTTTATTTACATATGTACCTGCTGTGATATAAACTGTTCCTGTACTTTACACCAATAAAAATTTCAAGTTATAAAAAAAAAAAAGTATGGTGAAACCTTGCTTCATTTTTTGCATAGCCAGTATAACCAACCCCACACTAAAGAGACCCATTAAGGTCGAAATAGCTCTCTGTGGGTGGGTTTGCTGGCTATGCATCTTAACCCTGGCTGTGCTCAAAGCTGTGACCATGCGGCAAGCTTAAGCCTATAGGTTTTGAAGCAAAAGGTGGCACTGTGTGCTCATTTGCATGTCATTTCCCAGAATCCCTTGCTGCAGTGGAAGTGCTGTGTGCTGGGTGATAATGGTGAAAGGCGTGGTTGCAGACCTGTCTCAGACATGCAAATGAGCACACAGTCATATTTCCATTTGCTATATGCTTTGCTGTGGAGGGTTTTTGTCACTTTTTTTACCGACCATAACTTAACTAATTATATAAATATATACAACAAACGACAAAAATATCCAATGTGACAAAATACATACAGTAGTGCAACAGAGTCACTAACTCAGTATGCTGGAGGGAGGAGCATATGAGTGCTTCCAGCATATAAATTGGTAACCACCTGCTAGAGAACTACATGCACCTGCAGCTAATTAAGCAGGAAGGACTCCTGGGAGACTGAGGTTTAAAAAAGGCAGGAAGACACCTGCACAAGTGAGTTACTTTTCCCCCAGGAGGGTAGAGAGACTTCTCCCAGCTAGCAAGAACCCTGGTTGTTGCTCTGGTCTCCCGGCCTGCGAGGAGCTCTGCTGCTGGGACCAGCTGGGACACCAATCCCAGGATAAAAGACTGCTACGAGCTGGACACAGCCTGCTCCCCGGAACTGGCGTTCCTGAAGGACTGAAGGAGCGACACAGAGACAATGGGATAGGACTCCCCTACAAAACAGATAAGCCATAAATAAGACTCTGCAATGTTTAAAGACTGTTTGCTGCTGCAATTCAGATAACAAACTTTCTTATTGTACTTTGTATGTGGAGCACTTGTTTTGGGGCGGATAACCAGCTTAGCTGGCTGCCCGATAGAAAGGGATGAAGCTGAAGAAGTTTAGTTAGTTTCCCTAACGGGAAGATGTGTTTATTTTATTATTTGGTTTACTTAAAGCAACAGTACCCTGATGTTCATTTGCCTGGTAGATAATAAAACCACTATAGTTAAGTTTCACACCGTGTCATAGCGTCTTACTGACTCGGCCGCAAGGCCGTCCTGCCACAATAGTTAAATACTTCAACGTTAGTATTCTCATGAGTAAGGGTCATTTAGTTACACCCTTTGGCCAAAGCATTATAAGCCTGCAGTCACTTCACGGCATGACCAGTATGCAGGTCCTAACACCACCTGTGAAAATTCTCGTTTACCTCTGCAGTGCATGGAGAATGGTCTTAATAGACATGTCCTGCACAGATACATGAAAAAAACTGTGACTTAAAAAATGGGGAGGGGTGAGCTTAAACCCTTAAACTTTATTCCATATAGCTCTTTTCTACTAATGGTACTCAGAGGCCTTCACAATTGCAATTACAATTTTACAGGGACAGTCCCTGTTTACAATCGATGTTTTCTGCCTGGAGTACAGGGAGATAAAGTGACTGTTTCAAAATAAGTGTAATTGTTTTTTAGAGTCAGTGCATTTACTCACTGAAACACTCCTTTTGACTCAATTATTTCATAATTTTGAATTATATTTTGATCAAAATTTTGTATTATTCCTTGTCCCCTTCAAATTGATTAAATGGGAGCACCTCAAAGAGATATTTAATTTACAAACAGTTAAATATCAGACTGTGAGCATGAGAGGAATGTATTGTAATTTTCATACGCAAAGTAAAATACATAAAGATGAATTGCATTGCCAACTATAAAATTATATTGCACAAGTCTGAACATGAAACTATTTATTAAAACATATTTAAAATATTCGATCAATCTGACTGTAGAAATATTAGTGGTAAAATGTACTAAGCCATGGTACTCCATGAGACATTTTCCAGCATGGCTTAGTGCAGGGGTGGGCAACTCCAGTCCTCTAGGGCCAAACAACCATCACTAAGTAACACATTCTAACCAAATTGCAAATCATATACTACCTACATATAAAGCATTGTACTGACAAAGACTAATAAACAACTATTTGCATATAGTCCTCTCCCATAACATCTATCAACAATCTTATTCTAAGAGAGAACTCAATTCCACCCCCCTTCTTCTAGAAATTACCAAATAAAAACACATACTGTACATATCCTTCTTTACATCCTCCCACTAAACATTCATCAGTCTTCATCATTTAGACCTAATATTTTAAAAAATGCCATAACTATCTTTTTCCCAAAAAATATGATTCCTTTTTTTATTTTCACGTAAAAATATCACTTGTGAGCACATTCACATCTCAGACAAGTCCATAAACCTTCCTTTCCGCATTATCTCTTAACATACAATGTTTCCACTATGGCCAGGAATTCTGGGTAATGACAAGAAAATGAGCACACATAGGGGCCTATTCAGGTAGCTTTGATAAGTGACTTAACGCTTGTTAAGTGCACTTATCAAGCTCTTTTGCATGAGTAGCTATTCAGTGTAATGGTCCTCGCCACAAACTGGACTGGACCACGAGGCCAAGGTGGGGATATAGAAACACCAACCCGGAGCCGTGAAGTTGCATCTGGAATGCAGATTCGTAGTCTTGGGTTTATGGGTCAAGGTTGAGAAGTGAGGAATGTAAATAGACTCACTGTGGTCGGAGGTAGAAGAGGGTATGGATCGTTGGGGTCACTAGTCGTAGTCGAGGGTTGAGAGAGTATGATCGTTGGGGTCACTAGCCGTAGTCGAGGATTGGAGAGAGTCGGTTGGTCATAGACAGCAGCCAGAGTTCAGGTAAAGAACTGCAAGATAAGAACAGCAAAGCAAGGCAGAACAAGGCACGGCAGGACAAGGCAAAACAGTGTGCTTGTGACCAGAACAACGTCACAAGTAAAATACTATTATGCTCAGCCGATTTGCAGAGGCAATCACAAAGCCTATAAAGGAGGAACAGCCAATACCTTAACAGCTGCACTGCAGAAGCTGATTCTAGAATCAGAGACCTGATTGGTTGCTGGACAGGGTCTGCACATCAGGCACTGATGAGGAGCCAGCTGCAGAAAGGTCTGGATCAAACTCTGAAGTGGAGCCTGCGCCCAATCCTCACATTCAGAAAGCTTTGATAACATGTCAATATCGATTGGAATTTGGCTTTTTAATGTTCTTCATCACTCTTGCTCTGACAAGCCATGTGGTAGCTCCAAAAAGGCCCAAATTGCCCTTTTTTGTAGGTAGCTGCTATTCAGGTAGCTTCGATATGCACATGACACTTTAAACCGGCATATTTTGTTTTGGCCACCTAAGGGGTGGCGAGATCGGGTTTGTGAAGGAGTAAAATTTATATTTACTACTGTACATAGGACTGAATCCGTGGGTCTCTGGAGCTGGCCCACATAACTTTTAGCTCCGGAAACCCCATATTCATTACCTTAGTGGCTAATCGCTATGGTTATGAAGGAGGTATTAAATAGTAATTCACGTTTTTTTGGTGGTAGAGGGGGTTGGCTGAAGGGTGTAGTTGCCCCAGTGTGGTGGGTTAGGCCTACCGGAAGGGTTGCTGGAGGGGTTAACTTCTTCATTACCTTAGTGATTACTACCGCTAAGGTAATGAGGGAGTTACCCCCTCCCGCTACCAAACTGGGAGGCCTAACCACCCACCCTGGGGCAACTACACCCTTCACCGACCCCCTCTACCACAAACACTACACACACATGGACAATAGCATTATTAGCTAAATTTGACTAATAGCACTTTTGCACATTTAAATGCTAAAATATATACAGTATAAACACTATTATCTTATACTATATTAGTGAAAGCACTGTATGCCTGTCCGGTGTCCCTAGGGGAAATCTCATTGGTCCCTTGGGCCGCCCGCCCCCGCACACCTCTCATTGGCCTGAGGCGGAGTGACGGGCCACACACACACACACACACACACACACACACACACACACACACACACACACACACACACACACACAAGGTAGGGGGGGGTGTTACATACATTAGCTTGGAGCGCACGATTATGTAGGGGGGGTGGGAGCAGCTTGCAGGGAAACCTTGGGGCGCTCCGTGCTGCTGCTTCTATGTCTGTGTCTTGCAGAGGGGGCGGGGCCAGAAGATCTGTGCTGCTGCTTCTATGTCTGTGTCTTGCAGAGGGGGCGGGGCCAGAAGATCTGTGCTGCTGCTTCTATGTCTGTGTCTTGCAGAGGGGGCGGGGCCTGCAGAGGGGGCGGGGCCAGAAGATCCGTGCTGCTGCTTCTATGTCTGTGTCTTGCAGAGGGGGCGGGGCCAGAAGATCCGTGCTGCTGCTTCTATGTCTGTGTCTTGCAGAGGGGGCGGGGCTTCTCTCTGCACACAGACAAGCCCTCCTTCTCTTCCTGTCTGCTTCCCGTTTTCAGCAGCATGGGGGGTTGGGGGATCGGAGCATGTCGCCCCCCCAGGTGAAATTGTGGACTGATTAAGTGTGTGTGTTGGTGGTGTTGGTGGTGGTGGTGGTGGGGGGGGGGGAGTGATTGAGTGTGTGTGGGGGGGGATTGAGTGTGTGTGTGGGGGGTGGCAGGGATTGAGTGTGTGTGTGGGGGGTGGGGGGGATTGAGTGTGTGTGTGTGTGGGGGGTGGGGGGGATTGTGTGTGTGTGTGTGTGTGTGTGTGTGTGTGTGTGTGTGTGTGTGTGTGTGTGTGTGTGTGTGTGTGTGTGTGTGTGTGTGTGTGTGTGTGTGGATTGTGTGTGTGGGGGGGGATTGTGTGTGTGTGTGTGGGGGGGGATTGTGTGTGTGTGTGGGGGGGATTGAGTCCCCCCCTCCCTGCCCTTTGTCCCCCCTCCCTGCCCTTTGCCCCCCCATCCCTGCCCTTTGCCCCCCTCCCTGCCCTTTTCCCCCCCTGCCCTTTGCCCCCCCTCCCTGCCCTTTGCCCCCCCTGCCCTTTGCCCCCCCTCCCTGTCCTTTGCCCCCCTGCCCTTTGCCCCCCTCCTGCCCTTTGCCCCTCCCCCCCACTTCCACTCCATGCCCCCTGCCCTTCCACGCCCGGGCAACGCCGGGTATATCAGCTAGTATTAAATAAACATTACTATACTATTAAAGGAGCAATCCAAGCAATATCCTACATGTGTGTTTATTTATTAAATCTGTTCTTTAGTCTTGGATAATACCTACTACCTATATTTCATTTTAAAATTCAAATCTTAATGCCGTTGCTTAATGTGAAATTAAATGGTTGCCTTGCAGTTTCAATCAATCGTTCAGTCATTGTAACTCATGAGATACAATGTATTGTATTGTATGTGTTTATTTATATAGCGCCATTAATGTACATAGCGCTTCACAGTAGTAATACATGTGGTAATCGAATAAATAACAGATAATATAAATAACAGATCATGGGAATGAGTGCTTTAGACATAAACATAACATTAAGGAAGAGGAGTCCCTGCCCCGAGGAGCTTACAGTCTAATTGGTAGGTAGGGAGAACGTACAGAGAAAGTAGGAGGAAGTTCTGGTAAGTGCGTCTGCAGGGGGCCAAGCTTTATGTATCATGTGTTCAGAATATCCACAGTGCTATTCATATGCTTCTTTAAGCAAGTGTGTCTTAAGTTGGGCCTTAAAGGTGGATAGAGAGGGTGCTAGTCGGGTACTGAGGGGAAGGGCATTCCAGAGGTGTGGGGCAGTCAGTGAAAAAGGTTTAAGGCGGGAGTAGGCTTTAGATAAAACGGGGGTAGAAAGAAGACATCCTTGAGCAGAACGCAAGAGTCTGGATGGTGCATAGCGAGAAATTAGGGCTGAGATGTAAGGAGGGGCAGAAGAGTGTAAAGCTTTAAAAGTGAGGAGAAGAATGGAGTGTGAGATGCGGGATTTGATTGGAAGCCAGGAGAGGGATTTCAGGAGGGGAGATGCTGAGACAGATCTAGGAAAGAGTAGAGTGATTCTGGCAACAGCATTTAGGATAGATTGTAGGGGAGACAGGTGAGAGGCAGGAAGGCCGGACAGCAGGAGGTTACAGTAATCAAGACGGGAGAGAATGAGGGCCTGAGTCAGAGTTTTAGCAGTCGAGCAACAGAGGAAAGGGCGTATCTTAGTTATATTGCGGAGGAAAAAGCGACAAGTTTTAGAAATGTTTTGAATGTGAAGGGTGAATGTGAGAGAGGAGTCGAGTGTGACCCCTATGCAGCGTGCTTGGGCTACTGGGTGAATGATCGTAGTTCCAACAGTAATGTGGAAGGAGGTAGTAGGGCCAGGTTTGGGAGGAAGTATGAGGAGCTCTGTTTTAGCCATGTTGAGTTTAAGGTGACGGAGGGCCATCCAGGATGATATAGCAGAGAGACATTCAGAAACTTTGGTCTGTATAGCAAGTGTAAGTTCGGGTGTTGAAAAGTATATTTGTGTGTCGTCGGCAGCATAGAGGTGATAAATAAACCCAAAAGATGTTATTAGGTCACCTAGAGAGAGTGTGTACAGAGAAAAGAGAAGAGGTCCCAGGTCAGAGCCCTGGGGTACCCCCACAGAGAGATCAATAGAGGAGGAGGAGGTGTTAGCAGAAGAGACACTAAAAGTACGATGGGAGAGGTAGGATGAGATCCAGGATAGAGCTTTGTTCCGAATACCTAGAGTATGGAGAATGTGGAGGAGAAGAGGGTGGTCCACTGTGTCAAATGCTGCAGAGAGGTCGAGTAATATGAGCAGAGTGTAATGACCTCTGTCTTTGGCAGCATGGAGGTCGTCAGTTATTTTAGTGAGGGCTGTTTCGGTGGAGTGAGCAGTGCGGAAGCCAGATTGTAGAGGGTCTAGGAGAGAATAGGTGTTGAGAAAATGGAGCAAGCGAGAGAATACAAGACGTTCAAGGAGTTTAGAGGCAAAAGGCAGGAGGGAGACAGGTCGATAGTTAGAAAGACAGGTAGGGTCAAGCTTGCTGTTTTTGAGTAATGGTATGACTGTTGCATGTTTGAAGGAGGATGGAAAGGTTCCAGAGCAGAGGGAGGAGTTAAAAATGTATGTGAGCGTAGGGATTATAGTAGGAGCAAGAGGTTTTAGGAGATGGGAGGGAATGGGGTCAAGAGGGCAAGTGGTAGAGGGAGAAGAGGCGATCAACAGCGACACATCCTCCTCTGAGACAGTGGAAAAAGAATCAAGGAAGTCAGGTGGAGAGTTAGGAAGAGGTGTAAGATGGGAAGAAGAAACAGAGGGGATGTTCTGACGTATGGATTCCACCTTTTCCTTAAAATAGTCAGCAAAGTCCTGAGCGGAGATGGAGGAAGGAGAGGCAGCTGAGGGTGGTTTGAGTAGAGTATCAAAGACAGAGAACAGTCGGCGTGGGTTAGACTTGTGCATGTTGATTAGTGCAGAAAAGTAGGCTTGTTTAGCTTGCGAGAGGGCAGAGTTGAAACAGGATAGCATAAATTTGTAGTGAAGGAAGTCTGCGAGAGTGTGAGACTTCCTCCAGAGGCGTTCAGAGGAACGAGTGGAGGAACGCAGCATGTGTGTGTGGGAATTTAACCAGGGTCTAGGGTTAGAAGGGCGAGTGCGGCAGAGAGAAAGTGGGGCATGTAGATCAAGAGAGGAGGACAAGACAGAGTTGTAGTTCCTAACCAGGTTGTCGAGGTCTGTAGCAGAGCTGAGAGAGGAGAGGGAGGAGCGTAAAGTGGACTCAAAGTCAGGTAAGTGAATAGAGCGCAGGTTTCTGCAGAACCGGGGTGTAGATGGAGGTGGAGAAGGGGAGAAGCGAGATAGAGAGAATGAGATGAGATGATGGTCAGAGAGAGGAAAAGGGGAAATGGAGAAATCGGAGAGAGAGAAGTTCTTAGTGAAAACCAGGTCTAAGTAGTGGCCATCCTTGTGGGCCTAAGATTGTAGCCTAAGATTGCTAAAGTCAAAGATTGTATTTTTTTTGAAGATTGCAGGTCAAACTGCTATATTGGCTAAAAGTTATCAGTAGCAGAAAATTGTTACTAAAATCTTGCACTGCTGGGCATGAAGCGACAGACCTCCTTCCCAGGTTCTAAGCCCGCCCTTACCCACTTCCCAAGTCAGCAAGGCTCTTTCATTTTACTGGATATAGATCCAATATTGGTCATTCTCCCTCCTAATAGAGGTAAATGAGACTTTTAATCCTAATAGAGGTATTTTAGTATTTTATATGGTAGTGTTAGGACCTGTGAACTGCCATGTCATGGCTCACAGGCTTACAATGCTTTGGACAAAGGGTTAAACTAAATTACCCTATTTCAAGAGAATATATAAGTATTTTACTGTGTATTTTTGTCATATTGGATGTAGCATTGGGCTTCTCTGTCGCTTGTAGAATACATTTGCCACGCTCAATAGCTCTCCTTTTTGACACTTATATACATATATATTTTGTGGGGGCTCAGAGGTTCCCAAAAAGAGCTTGCTGGAGTTCTGTGTGTTGTTTGTTAACTTATTTTCAGCTGTCTCAGCTGTTGGAGGTTAGTGGCCCCTCCTTCCCAGGTTCTAAGCCCGCCCTTCCCCACTTCCCAAGTCAGCAGGTCCCTTTCATTTTACTGGATATAGAACCAATGTTGGTCTTTCTCCCTCCTAATAGAGGTAAATGAGACTTTTAATCCTAATAGAGGTATATTAGTATTTTATCTGGTAGTGTTAGGACCTGTGAACAGGATCTGCCTTGTCATGGCTCACAGGCTTACGACGCTTTGGCTAAAGGGTTAAACTAAATTACCTTTTTTCAAGAGAATATATAATATTGGACGTAGCATTGGGCTTCTCTGTCGCTTGTTATATACAGTTGCCACGCTCAATAGCTCTCCTTTTTGACACATATACATATATATTTTGTGGGGGCTCAGGGGTTCCCAAAAAGAGCTTGCTGGGGTTCTGTGTGTCATGTGGCATAAAGCCTGATATTAAAATCAAAGGATGATAATTGTATGAAAAAATTGCTTTGTTCAATGTTAAATAAATAAAAGGTACTAAGTATTATTTCATTACACAACTGATATATTTTTTAACAACCACATATGCTGTAGGATATTGCTTGGATAGCTCATTTTCATCCCAGCTCATTTTAAGTCATGTGGCTTCATTAGATGGCTAATTAAAGCACACCAATTTAACACTTCCTTGTTAGGGGAGATGGTGGATTTTGAGTTAGATGGATGGTTCGAGATACAGTACAGATGAGGAGACATCGAAGGATTGGTATTTTGATGAGAGAGGAAAGAGAGAGGAGAGAGAGGGACATAAGGCATTACAGGGTGGGGCTGATGGTCGTCCGGCCACACTTGTACTGCCACCAAAACACTTTGGAAGGCCTGACCAAGCATGAGATAATCAGTCAGTAGATTGAGCTCAGCAACTATCTTTGAACTTTATGTGGAGTTAAGAGACGATTTAGAGCCCTTGACAGGCAGAGGTCACGCAGTCACTGGCCTTGTTAAAATGCTTAGCTCATTACATTTTTTTTGCTTCTGCGTCTTTCAGACAACTGTGGGCATATTAGGCAGGGTTTTGCAGGCAACATTCTTCTGGTCCTTTAGCCAGTTTCTATGTGCACTGAATCGACACACTAGGAATTACAGTTATATCCATTTTTCTAGTGAGCAGACAGAGTGGCAGGAATTCAGAATTGGCTTTTATACCATAGCCTGGCTACCCAATGTGATGGGGGCAATAAACATATTGAGCTGATTCCGCCAAGTGAAAGAAAGGAGGTGTTCGGTAACCGGAAACACTTCACTCCTTTAATGTGCAGGTCATATGTGATGAGCACATGAAAATTCTGAGTGTGGTACCCAAATATCCTGGTTCCTGTCACGGTTCTTATATATTGCATCACTCATCAGTCTTCTGTGTATTTGAGATGGAGAGCTATGATGCAGGATGGCTGTTGGGTGAGTACATTGAATACGAATTGGACAAAGACAATTAATGTAACTTTGGTTGAATCTTGCTATCATAGTTCAGCTGTAATGTCAGACCACCTATTGAGCAGAACTGTGGGCACCAGAGATAACATTTAATGTTGCCAGGTATTATTCATGCCTGTAGTATGGATATATGTAATTCAGCACAGCTGGTTCAATCATTACAGTATGTATAAGCCACTGATTAAAGCACCTTCGATGATGCTGGCATATATGACAAATGAGATGTTGGATATTATATACAATTTGATAGTTAACCTGTGTTTCATGTAGTAGGACATTGAAAACACATAAGAACATTGTAACATGTAGCTTAGTATCTGTTCCCACTCTGTTACAGGTGATGCAGGATATGGGACCCGGACGTGGCTCCTTACACCACTGGGTAACACACAGACCCCTGCAGAGGAACTTTATAATGCGGCACACGTATCCACATACTCAGTTATTGAGAGGACATTCGGACTGTTGAAAAGTCAGTTCAGATATCTGGATAGATCTGGTGGTGCCTGACAGTACTCTCCTGAAAAGGTTGCTGACATAATTATTAGTTGCACCATTCTGCACAACATTGCACTAAATCACAATATTCCAGGCTACATACGTGAGGTTCTGGGGGAGGATCCTCGTGTGCCTGCTGCAGAGCTAGAGAAGACAATCCCATTGGTTCCTGTACCATGTGATATGTCACATTTGTTAAAAAGGATGTGACATAACTTTAAGGGATATATTGTATCCCATTAACTGTCTTGTTCCACACACTCCCTCTCACATCTTAAGGTCTATGGCGCTTTAGCATTTCCACATAAAATTGTCTTCTACGGTATGTACCTACTGTAAATGTTGACACAAGCCTACCTGTTTGTAGCTCATCTTAGTTCACAATTCCTGTCTACATTCATTGTAACCAGATATCCCTCTTACATACCCTGTATGTAATATTGTGTAGCTGTATTCCTGCCATACCCGATGAAGGTCCATGAGAGGTTCGAAAGCTTCTAACATATCAACTATTTGTTGGTCCAATAAAATATATGATACCACCTACTCCCTCTCCCTCTTTTGTTACTACATCGAATTAAGGACAAACACGGTTTCCCACCCTTCTTTGCGTAAACTTTTTCTTGCCAATATCACACAAATTAGGCTTTATCTATATGTAATCCCAAGTAATAACAACTCAAAATGTATTGTCAAACATTTATTGATAATTTATTGGATGACCTCTTTGGGATCTCGTTTCAGGATGAGTGGGTGCTGTGGCTCCTGGTGGTGGACACCTGTTGCTGTGCCAGCAGCCATTGTTGGTACTATAGGAATAGTTGGCATCACTATAGCTCTTGGGGGTGGTGCTACAGCAGTTGCTGTTGGCTCCACAGCACATGTCTGCTTTATTGTGCATAATCTACCTACCCTGTTTTTGACAGGCCCAGTTTTGCATCGCGAAGATTAGGTGTTTGGTTCCCTACTTGGACTGCTCTACTAATCCAACTGGTCCCTGGCCTTGAAGTCTTGTAATTATTTTAAAACTTAAAGCTATTGATTGGTGGGCAGGAATCTGTGTTTCCATGAGATTTTTCATGTCCCTCATGTCTTTTGCCATCTTTCTTTTTAATTTTATCTGTTCCTCGTGACACATATTTTGGCTATCTATAAAACCTTTTTTAGGCTTCACAAATGGAAGACATCGGTGTATCTTTTTCAAAAGGGACACCATCTGCCTCTATTGATTCAACAGGTTGAAATCTAATTAATATTGTATGTCAAATAAGTTACCAATATTTAAGACACATTGAAAAAGATGTGTTTACCCAATTAACTTGTTGTCATCTAAGATGGCATAGCATCAACATTTTTTAACATATATCTCTTCTGTGACATACTACGTTCTTCTCAAGGATGTCTTCTTTCTACCACCTTTGTATCTAAAGCCCTCTCCCGCCTTAAACCTTTTTCATTGACTGCCCCTCACCTCTGGAATGCCCTTCCCCTCAGTACCCGACTAGCACCCTCTCTATCCACCTTTAAGACCCACCTTAAGATACACTTGCTTAAAGAAGCATATGAATAGCACTGTGGCTATTCTGAACACATGGCACATAAAGCTTGGCCCCCTGCAGATGCACTTACCAGAACTCCCTCCTACTGTCTCTGTACGTTCTCCCTACCTACCAATTAGACTGTAAGCTCCTCGGAGCAGGGACTCCTCTTCCTTAATGTCTAAAGCACTTATTCCCATGATCTGTTATTTATATTATCTGTTATTTATTGGATTACCACATGTATTACTGCTGTGAAGCGCTATGTACATTAATGGCGCTATATAAATAAAGACATACAATACAATACTATACAAATGAATACAAGGATGGTCAAAACTTGTGATATTTACATATAATATATTATTTACCTTTATGTTTAACTTGTGTAAATATAAAATATGTGTTTATTTATGGTGATGACATTTTATCTAAATTTATTCAATTATTTACTCAGAAAGAACAATATTTTGAAAGTTAAATATTTATGAGATATCTGAACCAATATTGAGGGATACATGTATTGTAAAAATCTCACTTTTGTATTTCTTTCCATTTTGTCACCAAAATTGTCTATTGTATTAAAATTAAAGACATTACATTAGTTCCAAAAAGAGAGAAATAGAAAGAAAATAATAGATTACTATATGGTGATCCTAGCCACCCAATCCAAAAAGGATTGCACTATAAAAGGACAAAATATATTATATGACAATATACATATATATTCATAATGTATATTAATTACAGTATGCATGGAAGAAGAGAAAACTATATATTGGTTAAAATGTACATGGGATATGCTATGAGTTAGTCTCTCCAGAGGGGTAGGCTTTTATTTTATAATTTGGTTTACCTTATAGGGACAGTGTGCATATTTGTTTTGTTGTGGAAAATAAACCACTGAAGGTTTACAGCCTAAAAATACACAATTTGGACTCTTACTGACCATACCATGAGGCCACTCTGCCACAGGCCCAAAGGGGCAAGAGTTTTAAGGGTACATATCCTATATGTTTCTCTCTTAGAGATTTTTCTAGTATTGTCTCCTCCTCTCCAATCTGTGTTAACTAATTCTATAACAATGCATTTAAAATCTTTGGGATTGCATTTGGTGTGAAACTTTTAAATGGTTGGATATGCCGTGGGTTATAAGGCCCTCTTCTATGTTCCTAATATGTTCTCCTAGACTAATCTTTAAGACACTTGTTGTTCGTCCAATCTATTTTTTGTTGCAACGGCACTCTAAAAGATAAACCACATCCTAACCATTACGTAGTTACATAGAGGATAAGGTTGAAAAAAGACATGCATACATCAAGTTAAACCTATGCTAACTTTAGATGACAGATACTTTATCCTATATCTTTTATACTTACAGAATATTGATCCAGAGGAAGGCAAACAAAAAACCCAAGTGAAATATCATCCAATGATATCTCATAAGGGGAAAAATAAATTCATTACTGACTGCAAGAATTGGCAATCGGATTACTCCCTGGATCAACATCCTTCCCATGTTTACTTATTTGTACTTGGTATATCCCTGTAAACCTTTCCTTTCTAAAAAGATGCCCAGACTTTTTTTCAACAAATCTATTGTATCTGCCATCACAATCTCCATGGGTAATGAATTCCACATTTTAACTGCCCTTACTGTAAAGAACCCTTTCCTTTGTTGCTGGTGAAATCTCCTTTCCTCCAACCTAAAGAGATGACCCAGAGTACTTTGTACTGTCCTTGGGATAAATAGTTATTTTGAAAGCTCCTTGTACTGTCCCCGAATATATTTGTATATAGTTATCATATCCCCTCTTAGATGCCTCTTTTCTAATGTAACTAAATCTAACTTAGCTAGCCTCTCCTCATAAATTAGATTATCCATCCGCTTTATTAAATTGGTGGCTCTTATCTGCACTCTCTCTAGTTCCATAGTGTCTTTTCTAAGGAGTGGTGCCAAAAATTGTACTCCATATTCAAGGTGTAAGAAAAAAGCGTTTCGTACGCATGCGCGTACTTCTTCAAGGGATGTCGCGCATGCGTACGAAACGCGTCGGGAAGTTTCTAGTGTTTTTAGAGCTGTTCCAGTTGTGGAGAATTGTGTAGTTGGCGGTTTTAAGCCTAACAGCGGACTTGAGGGGACATTGCGGCATATCAGTGGAGGACTGGTGAGAGAAGGGCGTCCGGTGTGGAACCCCAGCGGACGTGACGTCACATTCGCCCGGAAGTCCTGTCACTCGAGTGATTCTACCTTCACCCCTGTCACGTGAGCACGCCAGTGAGAGGATCCCGGTTGCCATTTTGGAAGCCCAGCTGCTTGTCTCCAGGTCGTTGCTTGACTTATCCAGCATCTTGTGAGTAGGGTTGTAATTTTACCCCTCCGGATGCGTGTCAGTTCTACCCTCCAATATTAAATCAGCTTTTCTTTATTAATAGGCCTGTGCGAGTGTTTTTCGTGTGTGTGTCTTGTTTTGTATGTCCTGTTTGTCCTGTGTTGTCAAGTTTACACCTTTCATCCCAGTGTTTTGATTTACTGCACCATAATAAGTTTCTTTTCTTTTTTCACATATTACTTCGTTGATGTGAGAACCCTCGAATACCAGCACTAATAGGACTCCATTTGGACAATACACCTTTTTGGTTTGGTTTTCATTATACTTTCTGTGGCGCCAGTTTACCCTTTTTTCTTGTGTCCTTGACTGACTGTACTGTCAGTTTTTTATTTGGCTGCCAGCATCTTTTATCACATAAGTGTTTTATATATATTAGCGCTGTTTTACACCATTCTTTTTTCTACATTCAAGGTGTAGTCTAAGTAATGCTTTATAAAAGGGCATAATTATGTTTACTTCCCTTCCATCCATTGCCCGGTTAATAGAAGATAAGATCTTGTTTGCATTTGCAAATAACTTTGGGCACTATTGCTAAGCCTGCTGTCTACAAGCACTCCTAAGCACTCCTAAATCCATCGCCATCATTGATTCCCCTAATTTATCCCCATTTAATTTGTAAGTCGCCTGTTTTTTCTTGCTTCCCAAATGCATAACATTACATTTATCTGTATTAAATGTAACCCTGCTTCCCCCCTTCCCCCAGACTTTACGGTGGTGTCTAGGGTGCATGAGGGCAGATTACATGCGGTGTGGTGCGTACCTGTGAGGAACAGGAGGGCCTGAGCTTCCCGCGATGTTGTGGGGGAGCCACGACCGGGCTTCTGGGGTGGTAGCCTCCATGATCTCTTAGTGGTGCATGCTGCAGCACATTTACAGTGACAAGCAGCAGCGGAGCAAGCACTTACATGCATCTTCTATACTCCCAGAAATATGGGACAGGACCGGTATAGAAGAACCCCTTGGGTCCCAGGGTAGTACTTTCCAAGTCACACACAGTCTTTACGGATGAAGAATAGTCTCTTTATTTGACAGAGCAACAATATCCCAATGATAAGGGCTTCCAACAGCCGCAACACAATAGCCAGGACGGGTTATACGCCGCTCGCCTTCGCGCAGATAATTCCTCCTCTCCTTCCCCCCAAGTCACTCTTCCAGCAGGATGGTCTGAGCTAGGGCTTCAATACCCCGTGGCCCACCCCCAAGGTTAGCCTTGCGGTGGGTCTTGGATTGTCCCCATCACCCCTGGCAGTGGGGTGAGGGCATTGGTCCACCAAGTCTATAACTCTATCAGCTCTACTAAAGGACGCTGAATCTTTCCGCTCTTCTTTCGCCTGCACTCTGCGCAGGGGAAACCGTAGTCCCCTCCAAATCCTCGGACCGCTCCGCAGGATTTTTTGACTCATAGCAGATTAACTGCACTGCATACTCCCGGCATAACTAATCGGCAACTCCAGACTCTCGGTATTACTATCAACTCTCTCTGACTAATCTCGAACGAAAAACCCACAACTCGCCAGAGTTGGCTGCTAAATATAGAGCTAGCCCCGCCCCTCGTGATGTCAACAGGACCTCCCCTCTTGCTCACGCCTGCAGCAGAGTCCAGGCCTGCATCTATCATTCAGGATAGGGCTATGAAGGGGGAAAACCCATGATGATTACTGGTGCCTGATCTTAACAGGACTTACTACAGCAGAAGGAAGATAGGTATAGCCTGTGCTGTTTACAGGGGGCTACATAAACATCATCTGCCATTTACCTACCATCCATCCACAAGTCCATCTGGAGAGAAATCATACCGTGCTCTGATTCTACAACCTTACACAAGATGGAAACTTTGCTCTCTATGCCAACATCAAGGTCATTAATAAACAAGTTAAAAGCAGGGGTCCCATTACCAATTCCTGAGGTACTCTACTCCAATCACTACTTCAGCCCAACCTGAATAAATTCCAATTATGACAATGCTCTGTTATCCTTCAACCAGATTTCAATCCAGGTGTATATAGCCCCCCCCCCCCCCCGTTCTAGGGTGACTATGTGTTGTGCCCTATTACCTGTAAGCTCACAGGAGGCCTGATCCTCCACTGCAGAGAGCCTGAGGTGTATCTGGTTTGTCCAGTAACAGCGTCTCCACCTGTGAAGGATCCTAGCACTGCTGGATACCCCTTGCATAGGACCCAATACAGTACACACACACTTGTATATATATAACAGGTTTACTGAACATAGATAAGAATATATATGACTGAATAACATATGAACTGTATGCCTCGCACGGCTGTAACCTCACAATGTCCCCAACCGCCTTGTCTACACCTTGGTGGGGTTTCCCCTCAAAGTACTGAGGTGCCCTGGGCACCTAACAAGCTGGTGTCCACAGGAGCCAACCCAGCCAATGTGTGTGTAACAGCGCTGCCCACAGTAAGAGTGTTGTTATTGGTACACTTGTGGAGGTACTTGCCTAGGTGCTCCTGCACCCGGGTGTGGCCGAAGAGCAAACAGGGATCCACTGATCCAGTAACATCGTTGTCTGCAAAGCCTCCACCTCTGCGTGGGGTGGACTCCCACAGAAGTGTCCCACATGAAGAGTCTATAATTCAGTGGCGGTCTGGTCCCAGACCACAGGCCACAGATACTGTGTAACGTCTTACTGTGTCCCTTACACTTTGCAACTGCAGGGCAGTGTCCCTATCTATGGGGCCTGTCCCTTTAGCAGCCACAAGCTTATGGGGGAGACTTTGCCTAGCTGGGGCCTATAAAGGGGTCTCTGGCCTAGTGCAGGGGCCACTGAAACCCGTGCACAAACCCTCACCCTTCTGTGTCCCAGCTCCGACTGAAGCGTGAGGTCTGAGCAAGCAAAATGTATCCACCTTGTTGCAGGGAAATCCAGGAGCCCTATTGGCTGATGTGACCCACTCGACATATGTCCATGGGGCTCATGGGACATGTAGTCCCTGCGCAGAGCCTTTCCCTATTGGCCACCACTTGCGCTATCCATTGTGCATGTGCAAAGCTTCTCTTATGACTGCTATAGCTCGGGGCATCATTGCGCGTGTGCGGGCTGTACTGTGCATGCACGTGCACATTCAAGATGGCGGCGCCCTGTGAAGTGGGCCGTCGTGGGCCTCCGGTGACCTCGTCACCTCTCATCGTTGCCCGCATCTCGTCTGCAGCTTCACCTGCCTAGATGCACTCTCCCCAGCCCCCGCTGCAAGCCGCAACCGCCCAAGAGAGGTAAGGGGGAAAAGGGGACCCAGGGGGGACCCGGTCACATTCTCCCCCTGGTGGAAGAACCAACGTCCCCGCTTGGGAACGACAATAACACCAACATAAGTTATATAATAAAAATGCAATGATACTTATACAACTTATCTCAATTCAATGGCTTTAAAAAAGGTTAGACAAATTGGTGAACATCACAATCACAGACCGTATTTCTTTCCGTGACCACTGCTGAGATTCGTAGTTGGGTGCACCTAACGAATTATAGGCTATACAGTTGGGAGGGTACCTTACTCGTTGTCATTTTTGAAGCACTTCCGCAACTCACTCTGGGGAGAAGTAATTGTAAGCTTGAGGCTCAGGCTCCCTCATTGGAAGTATAACAGTCTCTGAAATGTCTCTAGCTCGCACCTTGACAAAGACTGCTTGTGTGCAGTCGAAACGTTGGATTTTTGCTGGATTAAAGTTTCTACTTTTGGATAAGACCATGTGCCTGGACTGCTTTCCTTATCTAGCTGGTATGAAACAAGGACTCCTGGGCTCCAGAGGAGGGCTTATTGAAGCCACCGGAGTAGGTGTATGCGGCCTGGGCCCATTACCCGTTGCTACTTCTGGAGATGTCCCTTGATTTTGATCTGCACTACAAGAGGGTCCTTCCATAGGATCCTCTGTTGTTTCTGAATTCTCATCAGAGTCCTCTGGCTCACCGGCCAATGGTGTAGTCTCTATTTCGGGATCCGTATCTCCCCCTTGTGGAATAGGCAGTAGATGGTTATGGTGCCAGACCTGTATCTTGCCATTCTCATTGCGTATGTGGTAGACAAGGAGGCCCGGCATCTGATATTCCACCACGAATACCCCATAATGCGCCAGCAGATAGACAGTTTGTGTTTGCCGGGGATCCCGAGATTACAAAAAAGAACGGCGTCTCCAGGACGAATTTCCTGATGGAGGATCCTTATGGTCGTAGTGCTGTTTGTTACAGGCATCCAGATGAGTGCGTCCTGTTGTGTACCCCATAACAGATAATATAAATAAAAGATCATGGGAATAAGTGCTTTAGACATAAAAGTAACATTAAGGAAGAGGAGTCCCTGCCCCGAGGAGCTTAAAGTCTAATTGGTAGGTAGGGAGAACGTACAGAGAAAGTAGGAGGAAGTTCTGGTAAGTGCGTCTGCAGGGAGCCAAGCTTTATGTATCATGTGTTCAGAATATCCACAGTGCTATTCATATGCTTCTTTAAGCAAGTGTCTTAAGTTGGGTCTTAAAGGTGGATAGAGAGGGTGCTAGTCGGGTACTGAGAGGAAGGGCATTCCAGAGGTGTGGGGCAGTCAGGGAAAAAGGTTTAAGGCGGGAGAGGGCTTTAGATACAAAGGGAGTAGAAAGAAGACATCCTTGAGAAGAACGCAAGAGTCTGGATGGTGCATAACGAGAAATTAGGGCTAAAATGTAAGGAGGTGCAGAAGCGTGTAAAGCTTTAAAAGTGAAGAGAAGAATGGAGTGTGGGATGTGGGATTTGATCGAAAGCCAGGAGAGGGATTTCAGGAGGGGAGATGCTGAGACAGATCTAGGAAAGAGTACAGTGATTCTGGCAGCAGAGTTTAGGATAGATTGTAGGGGAGACAGGTGAGAGGCAGGAAGGTTGGACAGCAGGAGGTTACAGTAATCAAGACGGGAGAGAATGAGGGCCTGAGTCAGAGTTTTAGCAGTCGAGCAACAGCGGAAAGGGCGTATCTCAGTTATATTGCAGAGGAAAAAGCGACAGGTTTTAGAAATGTTTTTAATGTGAGGGGCGAATGTGAGAGAGGAGTCGAGTGTGACCCCTAGGCAGCGTGCTTGGGCTACTGGGTGAATGATCGTAGTTCCAACAGTAATGTGGAAGGAGGTAGTAGGGCCAGGTTTGGGAGGAAGTATGAGGAGCTCTGTTTTAGCCATGTTGAGTTTAAGGCTGTGGAGGGCCATCCAGGATAATATAGCAGAGAGACATTCAGAAACTTTGGTTTGTACAGCAGGTGTAAGGTCGGGTGTTGAAAAATATATTTGTGTGTCGTCAGCATAGAGGTGATAATTAAACCCAAAAGATGTCATTAGGTCACCTAGCGAGAGTGTATACAGAGAAAAGAGATGAGGTCCCAGGACAGAGCCCTGGGGTACCCCACAGAGAGATCAATAGAGGAGGAGGTGTTAGCAGAAGAGACACTGAAAGTACGATGGGAGAGGTAGGATGAGATCCAGGATAGAGCTTTGTTTCGAATACCAAGAGTATGGAGAATCTGAAGGAGAAGAGGGTGGTCCACAGTGTCAAATGCTGCAGATAGGTCGAGTAAAATGAGCAGAGTGTAATGACCTCTGTCTTTGGCAGCATGGAGGTCGTCAGTTATTTTAGTGAGGGCTGTTACCGTGGAGTGAGCAGTGCAGAAGCCAGATTGAAGAGGGTCTAGGAGAGAATAGGTGTTGAGAAAATGGAGCAAGCGAGAGAATACAAGACATTCAAGGAGTTTAGAGGCAAAAGGCAGGAGGGAGACAGGTCGATAGTTAGAAAGACAGGTAGGGTCAAGCTTGCTGTTTTTGAGTATGACTGTTGCATGTTTGAAGGAGGATGGAAAGGTTCCAGAGCAGATAGAGGAGTTAAAAATGTGTGTGAGCGTAGGGAATATAGTAGGAGCAAGAGGTTTTAGGAGATGGGAGGGAATGGGGTCAAGAGGGCAAGTGGTAGAGGGAGAAGAGGCGATCAACAGCGACACATCCTCCTCTGAGACAGTGGAAAAAGAGTCAAGGAAGGCAGGAGGAGAGTTAGGAAGAGGTGTAGGATGGGAGGAAGAAATAGAGGGGATGTTCTGACGTATGGATTCCACCTTTTCCTTAAAATAGTCAGCAAAGTCCTGAGCGGAGATGGAGGAAGGAGAGGCAGCTGAGGGTGGTTTGAGTACAGTATCAAAGACAGAGAACAGTCGGCGTGGGTTAGACTTGTGCATGTGGATTAGTGAAGAAAAGTAGGCTTGTTTAGCTTGCGAGAGGACAGAGTTGAAACAGGATAGCATAAATTTGTAGTGAAGGAAGTCTGCGAGAGTATGAGATTTCCTCCAGAGGCGTTCAGAGGAACGAGTGGAGGAACGCAGCATACGCGTGTGGGAATTTAACCAGGGTCTAGGGTTAGAAGGGCGAGTGCGGCAGAGAGAAAGTGGGGCATGTAGATCAAGAGAGGAGTACAAGGCAGAATTGTAGTTCCTGACCAGGTTGTCAGGGTCTGTAGCAGAGCTGAGAGAGGAGAGGGAGGAGTGTAAAGAGGAGAGGGAGGACCAGCAAAGCCGGGGGGTAGACGGAGGTGGAGAAGGGGAGAAGCGAGATAGAGAGAATGAGATGAGGTGATGGTCAGAGAGAGGAAAAGGGAAAATGGAGAAATCGGAGAGAGAGAAGTTTTTAGTGAAAACCAGGTCTAAGTAGTGGCCATCCTTGTGGGTGCTGGCTGCAGTCCACTGTTGAAGGCCAAAAGAAGAGGTTAGAGAGAGAAATCAGGAAGTCAAAGGGAGAGAGGGATCATCAATGTGGCAATTGAAGTCCCCAAGGAGAAGAACAGGGAGTCTGAGGAGAGAAAGAAAGAGAGCCAGGATTCAAAGTGAGAGAGAAAGGCAGAAGGGGGATGAATAGAGGTAGGTGGGCGATAGATGACCGCCACATGGACAGGGAGAGGAGAGAAGATCTGGACAGTGTGAACCTCAAAGGAGGGAAAAGCAAGAGAGGGGGGAATAGGAAGGGTTCGGTAACGGCAGAGAGAGGAGAGCAGGAGCCCCACGCCTCCACCACTGCCATCAGGGCGCGGAGTGTGGGAGAAGAAAAGGCCACCGTAGGAGAGGGCAGCTCCAGAGCAGAGTCAGACTGAGTGAGCCAGGTCTCAGTTATAGCAAAGAGAAGCAGGGAGTAAGAGAGAAAGAAGTCATGCACAGAGAGGAACTTGTTAGAGAATGAGCGAGCATTCCAAAGGGCACAGGAGAATGGGAGAGAGGAGGGAGGGTGGCAGGGGATGGGTATGAGGTTAGAAGGGGTTAACACAAGAAGGAGTAGAAGTTGCATATGGGAGGCGAGGACGAGAGCAAGTAGAAATAAGGCAGGGACCAGAATTGGGAGAGATATCCCCAGAAGCAAGGAGGAGAAGCATGGAAAGAAAGAGAATGTGTGAGGATGATTTGTAGGGGTGTGTTTTAGTGCAGGATGTATAGCTGTGTGGTGACAGAGAGCGCAGGTAAGAAAGGAGTTCATGTGAACTGAGAAGTGGGGAAGAAAGGAGAGATGGAGATATATGAATAGAGTTAGAGACATAAGGAGACTGTGGAAGGAAGTGCATAATTTGAAAATAAGTGAGGTTACAGCAAATATAAAAAATAAAGGTGGCATCACAGCAATAGTTAAATGTTGAGATGTGCAGTCTGGGATAGATGATACCTCCTTTCCAACGTAGATCAAAAGCAGGAATCAGAAGCAGTAGGTGTTGTACACTTTTCCACTTCTTTTTAAACTTCCTTTTTAAACTTCATATCTACTTTAAACATTTCTACTCACGCATTATTACGATGACCGTGTCGCTGGGAGCACACTTCACTAATGAGGGTTTGTCTTGCTGGACGGCCTGATGGATAGCTCCAGCCACTGGTTCCCATATCTGAACCAGAACTTTCCAGGTGATAATCTTGTCTGGGGTGATGTGCATGCCATCTGTTTGACAATAGGCAGCAGGGAGAGCCTTGGATTGGCATCCCAGGGAATCTGCAACCCTCAGTTCTGAGAAGGCCCCTCTGTCTTCCACGATGGCTGCAGTCAAGCACATAGCCCGCATCCCTGGTCCAAGGATTTCTTTCCAGAGGCCATCTTCCGGTGTGGTACTCAGTCCCGGTCTTCTGGATAGAGCATCGGCTCCAATGTTTAGGGGCCTCAGTTCGTACTTCAACATAAACTGGTAGTTCAAAAGGGACACCAGCCATCTGTGGCCGGTGGCATCCAGTTTGGCGGACACCAATATGTCAATGGATAGTTGCCTGTTTGCACTTCGAATGGGTCTCCATACAGAATGTCGTGGAGTTTGTCCACAATTTCCCACTTGAGAGTGAGGAATTCCAGCTCGCTGGGGGTCAAGCTATGACTGACGTATGCTACTGGCCCGGAGGCCAGCCGGGTACTTCTGGTGCATGACCACACCTAGGCTGTTTAAGCTCGCATCCATGTGAAGGATATATGGCTGCTCGGGATCGGCATAAGCTAGAACGGGCCTCTGTTAGGCTTTTCTTTAGGCTGATGAACGCCTTTTCACAAGTGGACATCCACTTGTCTTCAAACGGTAGTCGCGCGGAGGTGGCTTCCTGCCCTGTGTCCTCTGGGTATATCTTGAGAAGGGTATTGAGGACCTTGCTTTACTCAAATATCCCTCCACAAAGCGGCGATAGTATCCACAAAATCCTAAGAAGGAGCGTAGCTCCATTACATTTTCTGGTCTCGGACAGTTTTCCATGGCTTTGACTTTAGTGGTGTCGGTAGCTATTCCATCCACGGACACCATGTGTCCCACGTAGGTCACTGATGTGCAGCAGAACCAGCATTTGTCCAGAGACCGCTTCAAGCCATCCTTGCCCAGCCGATCCAGCACTTTCAGCAGACGTTCCTCATGTTCTTCCATAGTCTTGCCGAAGACTATGATATCATCCAGATACACTAGGCATTCCCATGGGTTCATGTCACCAATAGTCTTCTCCATCAAATGCTGGAATGCTGCTGGGGCACCACAAATAACTTGTGGCATGTGGGGGAATTGATAGAAGCCAAGGGGACATACAAATGCCGTCTTCTCTTGATCTTCAGCACTCATAGGTACTACCCAGGTAGTACCCAGATCTCAGGTCCAGCACGCTGATCACAGGCTTCCCAACAGCGCGCTGAGAGTTTCTTCGTTCTGCGGAAGAGTTTACTGGTCGGGTACAGTTCAGTTGTTCAGGGTCTACACATAAGCGGACTGATCCATTTTTCTTTTGGGCCACCACGATCGGGGATGCGTAGGGACTAGGGGATTCCATCATTATACCCACCGTTTCCATCTCTTGTAGGACGTCCCTCATGTCCTCCACATCTTGGGGAGGAATGCGTTGGGAACGCTCCTGGAATTCCGTGGTGTCATTCAGCTGGATCGTGTGCTGGGCGTTTTTGCTACACCCCACGTCCATTTCGCTGGTGGAGAACACGTCCCGGCGTTCTTCCAACTTGGCCTTTAGGCAATCCTTCCAGAAGAATTGTCTGAAGAATTGTCTGTTTCCTCAAATCTCCACCGAGAATATTTTCTCCTGGGGGCATATTCCAGGTACTGTATCACTTGTCTGCAGACCTGGTAGATGAACCACATGGGATAAATGGTATGTGCATCGTCCTCATGGCTGATGTCGTCCGTTCTGGGGAAACAGGACATTCCAGGGATGTTTGTTGTCTGCATACAGTTGTATTGTCCCGGCAAAAAATAAAATTCAACAAATAAAATCAATTAACAATTTATCACACGGTATAGTCAGTGTGGACACAAAATACTGCACAATTGTACACAAAAAAGATGAGATTTATATAACCGCTAGATGTAAAGTTAGATAGGCTAACCTAGTATATGCATAAAATAAATGTAATAACCTAGTATTAAATAAACAACTCCTACAGTATATCTAGAGTGTATGATGTACATATGCCTATAAATAGGTAGCTATAGTTATGATCGGCATCTATAGTATCCTGTATAATTAATTTAGCAGGTAGAAACCAATATAATAACTCACTAGAGTTCTCCAAAAAGGAGTTTGCAAATAAATATCCATAAACATATATAATGTATGAAATATTTGATGAATCTCAAAGAAGGGGGGGAAAAGGAGAAAAAGGGATAATATATATAATGATGGACAATAAACAAAGACCCAAAATCTAAATAGCAATCAGTGAACAATGGTACTAATGTCAAGGCATTCATTCAGACAATCAGGTGCCATAGTTTTCAATCTGAAGATCCAGTAAGTTTCACGCTTGCAGAAGGACTTGAACCTATCACCTTCTACAACTGTGATGGAAATATGTTCCAGTCCCTCTACACTTTTGTTATGATATATAGAAAAAAGTTTGGGAACTCTATGGGACACATTGCTATTAATAATACTTCTACGATGTTCCAAGAATCTAGTACATAGTGGACATCTTGTCCGACCTGTGTACCGTAGTCCAGACAGACAAGAGATCATATGACGGACATAGATCGTCAAACAATTCAACTTTTGACCTTAAATGTTTCCCCGTTAGGAAAGGACTGGATTTATTTTTGGTGATTACAGATGTGTTTGCATGTGCTATATCACCCTCTGTCACATATGTAATTACATGTTGACTTCTTTATGACTATGGAGTGAGAATCATGCACATCTTTTAATTTGCTTGGAGCAAGTTTATTCTTATAGCTCTATGCTCTCATATATTACTGATGAAACATATGTAACGGGTATTCCACCCCACCCAATCTCATATATAGTGCGGGTGAGTAGAACATGTGGTGTTACCGGTGTGGTGCGTATACCTGCAGGCTCACAGGAGGTCTGAGCCTCCGCTAGTGAGAGCCTGGGGTGAATCCTCTGGAACGGATCTTCTTTCAGCGCCTCCACCTATGTAGGATTCTATGGAAGTGTAGAATGACCCTACATAGGAACCCAATCAGAAACCACACACACAGTGATTATATAATAACTAAGGACTTTACTTATGAACATAGGACATACGTGCATACTACATTAGTAACCAACCTGTGTCCCTCTCTAGAGGAAACACCTATTGCGTCACGCAGGACGCTTCCCAAACATCAGTGAACCCACCCATTGTCCAAAACCCCACCCAATGTCTCACACTCCCGCAGAGAGGCAATGGGTGACTGCGCAGTCACAGTTAGCTAAGGGCCCGGTGGTGCACTTATATATTGATACCTTCCGAGCACTCCAGTACTCGGGTCGGCAACGATCTTCTCAAAGGGTCCGTCGACGAGGACTCCTCAGTAACACAGTCTCTGTGGACCCCAACGTGGGTCCAACCGCTTTCCGGGAACAGCAACCGCCGCTGAATCCCTATCTCTCTAACGGGCAGTAGCGTGACAGGAACCCTAACCTAGGGCCTGTCCCTGATGTACCGCAACCTGAGGTGACTTGGGGAAAACTCCTAGGGCCTGCGGGATAATAACCTACCCCCCTTCCCTTACTACCCCAAGTCCATTCAACCTCACTAACCGCTGACAGCCAACGTGCTGCGCAACAAGGTGCCTGCCTGCCAGACCTCACAGCACTGACCGCTGTGACTCTGACAAGGCAGCACTCTATACTAAGGGCAGCGTCCCTATCTTGGGCCTCCCTAAATACTTAACCCACTAACCTGGTGGGGAGTTGGGGCCTACCTGGGGTGTGGGTACCTATGGGGTGCAGGAGCTGCTCTCACTCCCCACACCCTTTCTTCCCTCACAGCTCCCTGACTCCAACTCTCTATAACCTCCCTATCTCAGCTCCCCCTAATGTAAGTGGCAGGGTCCCTAACCTGAGGGCTGCCCCTGGCAACACTCACCTTACTGGGGAACTGAGCTATCTCGGACCCTGGGGGGCTCCGGTCTCTGACTGCTTGCTCTGACTTCTTGCTCCAACTGACTGCGTAGCTCCAGCCCGCCAAATGTATCTATCTCCCTCCAGGGCAGTCCTACAGCCCTATTGGCTCCTATCAGGCACCTGGTGCCTGCCTCGCTATGCCCCATGGGAGTTGTAGTCCCATGGAGCCTAACAGCACATAGGGACCGCGTGCGCGCCTTTCCTATGCCTGCACTAGCTCCTAATGGCCGCCGCAATCTCTCCCTACCTCTCGCGCGACTCTCCTGGCTGGCTCCTACACTCGCGCGATCACTGCGCATGTGCGAGTGGTGGAGTAATGGCGGCGCCCTGCTCTGCGGCCGCCGGGACCTTAGAGATGCGATCGCGGCCTTAGCAACGGCCCGATCGCGTTCTCTGCAACCGGCCGCAGGCAGGAGAAACCGCTCTGCTCCCTGCTCCAGCCCCCACCCTTGGAAGCAGCCGTCGGGTTTTTCAGTACCCACGATCGAGCTGCGCCAGGGAAGGGGGGTCTCCAGAAGCTGCTGGAGACTAGGGTTACACTCTCCCCCTGGTGGAACTCCAACGTCCTCGCTTGGATAGCAAGTATAATCAGGCACAAACATTATATAACGAAAATGCAGTACACAGAATATACAACACATGTCGAATTTACATCTCAGATTACATTGCACTTCACACCAATTAATACCCGAGACTGGCTGAGACCATGTGTGGGGTGCCCCGAACTGAACATGTGGGGGTACCTCACTTTTGCGTCCGTGAGCCTCCCCTAGAAAAATTTCTTGGAGAGCACACTCTAAAGCGACAGTTACTGGCTCTTTGCTACTTCCTCCCCCTGGTGGAAGGAGTAGCACAGTGTCTCTGAATTGGGCCTTTACCCGGTCATCCGCGGCAGGGATGCGGTAGACCAGGAGACCAGGACCTTTCCCGCGGTCCACTACCTGAGGAATGGGGCGCTCCTTTTTGAGCATAAAGGAGGCCAGTCTCCCTGAATCTCTCTCCACACAGTCTTTGACCCCATATTTTTGTGAGGCTTCCACTGAGAAGCGAGCACTGGACAATGTCTCGGTTTCACCTGGCAGGGGGGAAAGAGTAGACACCTTACCCCTGCGGTGATTCACGGTGGCCAACAGGTCCTCGGGGACGCTGTCAGTTCCCACCTTGGTGGTATCGGGACCTGTCCCCAACTCTTCTGGGACAGTCCACTCACGGACTCGAACTTCGGGAGCGTCGGATCCCAGTCCTGGGACCACTTGTGTCGGAGCGCACGGGCTCACACTCCGCTCAGGAACCGTAGCTTTGACCTTCTTCACGGCCACCTCCATCGGAGTCTGTGGGGAACAAGGGAGTTCCTTACCACTCGGCTGGCTGACGATGGGCTTCTCCTCTTCCGGAAGGATCGGCGGTAGACACTGGTCCACTCTCTTCTCTGGACAGCTACCTTCTAATGAGGACACCTCCACCAGGACGCGATGCAGAGGGGAGCCCTTCGCCCGAGCGACCAGACTTAAGGAGCCATCGTGCTCCGCGGTCACCTGGAGGCTCACCCCCAGCACCCCTGGGGCAGTCGACTCACCCTCGTCGTCTGTAGGTACTGGTCCCAAGCCTAGGACCGATGGTACCTCTGTAGTAGGTCGGACTGACCATTGTAGGGCACACGGGCCCACAGCAGGGTCCGCAACATCGGGATATACCTCTTCCAGGGTACACGGACCCACAGCAGACTCTGTATCCTCTGCATCACCGCTGGGGTGGTTCACCGGTAGGCGCATCGCCACCGATGGGACTTCCACCTCTTCCCCGGAAGATATCATGACAGTATCCTCCGCAAGGTAGTCACCAGATCCTTCTGTAATACAGCCAGTGGTTGTGGGTACGAAGCTTGCGTGCTCCGGTACCTCCACTGCAGTCGCGCTCTTCTCCGCCAAGGGTTCACTTGGCTCCTTAGCTGGCTCTGTAGGCTGGGGTACAATAGGCGTCAAGAAAATTGCATCGCAACAATCACATCTGGGCTCCCACGCCAGTGCTCCCCTAGAACAGTCACAGGTGGGGCTAAAGCATTGTGTACACGGCTCCCCATCTACCTCGGTGATCCTGAAGTCTAGTGGCACTTGGGATATGTCGGCTCCCCGTCATAGGCTTCTTGCAAGCAGGGGCACAGTAGCATAAGGAGATCTATTCCTGGCGCTCGCCAGGGCACATACACATTAGGGTGTATCCCCTGACAGTCTATCTCATCCTCATGCATCATCTCATCCTCAGAGATCAGAGTGTCTATCACAGCGTCCACGTATGGTTGAAGATAACCGTGCTTGCTCCCCCTGGTGGAATCTAAAGGAAGGGCACTTTTTACAAGGGAGTGGTTTTCGCTCTGCACTGAGTCACTCACATCACAGGGGAGGGGTTCTGACTTTCCCGCCAGTCCCGGATGGGTTTCTGTAACCTTTTTCTGAGCAGCCAGGCAGTCAGAAACACGTGTGTCATCTTGAGTTGGCGGGAGCCGCCATTTTAGGTGGGACTCACTGTTAGCATTCCCTGCTGCAGGAGCCTCCATTTTGACTACAGTCTTGTCAACCACACTGCAGCTTTTCGCATAGATCATGAGACAGTCCCCTGCGGAAGACTCGGGTAGTGTTAATACATGGGGAACAGTCTCTAGGCATATGTCATGCGTGGTGAACAGGAGATAGGTTTTGACCTGCTGTACTTAAATAAAGATGTTGTTGTGTGTTTTTTTACTTGTATTTATACAGAAATGTTTTAACTTGCTGTCCGCACACACAGGACCTGCACAATTCCAGTCCCTGAGGGCCGCAAACAGGCACGTTTTTCAAAGGTTACCCTGAAAACCTGCCCTGTTTGCTGCCCTCAAGGACTGTACTGGTGCAGACTGATTTGCACACCATCCCACTGTACATTATATGTTTTGACTTGCCGTTCTTTAATAAAGAAGATGTTGCATTTTGTTTATTTTATGAATAAAGAATTTGCATTTAAAACATGTGACTGTAAACCATACTGACTGACATAAATGTTTTTACTTTCTATACATAAATGTTTTCACAACTGTAGCAGTAAACCATAAACCTGTTGATGTTTTGAATTGCTGTGCATTTCAAATGTTTCTACATTGTACAGTATTTGTAAATAAATATTTTTGTACTTACTCCACCAATAAAGAACATGTTTATTTGTTTTACATTGTTCCATTAGCTCCTTTGCTACTGTAACAAAATACAGTGTTTCTAGAATGTCGAGGCATACTGCACTGTATACTGTAGGCATGCTCAGTACAAGAGTATTTAAAAAAATAGAAGCCATACTGTACTGTACTGTATGTACTGGCACTGTAATACATGTAGAATAAATGCATAGTTTTTATTTTTTCGGGTTTATTACACAGTATACTGAATATAAAAAAGTATTGTATACTGTACGGCTGGAAAACATCAGCATACTGTTTCAGGTACAGTATTCTATCCTAATCAATAACAACGGCCACTAAGCTGTAGACTCCGGTACGTGGCTTTTTAAATCCGATTCAGCAATGTGCAGGCATTGTTACACAAAGCGATATTAGCCATAGAAATCCCTCCATTAGCCGTTTTCTTTTCTGAGGAAAAACAAAAAGAAAAGTTTTACTGTAATGGTCAGCCCCCTAAAGACGCTCCCAGCCAGTCCCACCAATAATTTTCTCGGGGGGCATCTCCTGTTCACTTGCGCACGCGCCTACCGTCGATGTAATGACACGCATATGCGTTTCAAGAAGGTTCCAATGCGCATGTGCCTAGCGTTCCACCAATTGTTCAGTTTCTGCAGTACAGTACTGTAGAAGCCGCTCAGCCAATGATATTGCTTACAGGAGAATCGCTTGACTTTCGAATCGCACCGATATTGATACTACATTGTCAAAATAAAAAAAAACACAGAAAATAATACGGCAACAATACTAACAATACTCACCATAGAATTTCCCATTCAGCTGGCGCCGGCGCCGGTCCACTGCCAGTCCTGTGTTCTTGATCATCCATGTCGATAGTTTGCAGCGTGACTAGTCCGCCTATAGTCAGCTGATGAGGCTGGAAATTGCTTAGGTACATGCAAGCTTGATCGAAACTGCACGCGAAATCCGGCTCAGGCTTGCTGGATAGACATCAAGGGTTGTCACTGACGGTGGGACCGTCATTGGAAGCCGTTGCTGGTGCATTGCTTGGCAGCGACTGTCGTTTCTTAGTTGGTTTTAACACGACCCTTCGCCTTTTGCCGTCATCATGATCATAGATACAGGAAAAAGCCGGTGATACACACCAATACCCTCCAACAAATTGTGGCTCAATACGATAAAAACAGGGATCGCTACATAACCTTTTCCTTATTGCATGCTTCCACGTATGAGGAGCTGGCAAAAATTTGTAAAAGTCATAGTTTTTGATAAAATATTGATAAATTTGAACAACTGTTGCCATCTTATCCTCTGTTGCATCGCAGGCCCATATCAAATACGCGTAACTTCTGTCGGGTTTTTGGAAAGAGGGCTGCACTTGAACACTCAGGGCGGCTGGCGGGTCTCTGGAGAATACTGTAACCGAAACTGGTCTTTGTCTTTCTTTAATATGAAAAGCTTAAATTGATACATTTTTGCAACCTCTTCCTTCAGTCTCAAGGCCAAGTTACAATAGCACACTGTGGTATCTTTTTAACACGAAACACCTACAAGTCGACACATTACTGAAGCGCATGCGCATTACAATTCATGAATATCTGCCATCTGGCGGACACGCGAAGAATTGCAACCTATTAAATCCGAACCATTCTCAATAAACGCATCAACCGCGCGTCAACCGCGCATAACTCGAGGCTGGGAACGCAAAATGAACACGGCATGCGCCAGGTGAAGTGCGTCGCATTCCAGGAAAAATCCAGGGAAAAAACGGCGATGTGTTAGAATAAAAGCTGCCGCAGCAGTATATGCAACCATTCCCCGCTAGCAAATTTCAATTCTTTTCTATTTTGGATTTGTAAACAAATCTGAAAAATATTTTTCTAAATTCAAATTTCTGTACTTATTCTTCCACTTTTTTATTACTTGAACCACCTCTGTCAAAACTTACATTAAAAAAAATGTCTATATATTCAGTGATAATTATTCACATAGGAGACCATTCAGGTTAGTCAACAAGAGTAGATACAATTTCAAAAAGCATGTGCTGTGGAAAGTGAAATTCAAGATCTTTTTAAAAATAAGGACATTGCACATTGTACCTAGTAGTACTGCTGCTTTAAAACTAGTAGTCAGAGGCATTTGATTAGTGTCATGCAGCTGTTGGCTGAATCAACGAACATGTCAGCTTTTGGAACAGAAGCTACTTATTCAGGTTGGAAAGACTGCCAAAAGGTAAGTGTTTTGAAAGTAAAAGCATAAACTATTATGGCAGTTAAGACAGTGACAGTAAAGGTGACTTTAATAAATTTGACGTTCTTAGTATAAGATCATTAAAATAATCTTCCCAAAGCTAGAACAACTAATAACAATTTGCATGATAGTTGACATTTCATATTTTAATTTCATACTATACAAGGATTAACTCAGCAAACATTGTACTGCCTTCTAAAACCAGCTCTAAGGAGCCCCCTGAGCAACCTTAAGGCTTCGTCCTCGGTGGCTGCGGCTGCGCGTGCAACGGCGTGTGTGGCGCACACAAGGTATGGCCCTCTTTGGGGCCGGCCTCTGTAGCTGCCTGCGAGGGCCTGCACAATGCGCAATACGCAACCGCCTTTGCCAAAAGACAATCATTTTGTGCGCAGCGCACGCTCTGGGGCCGTAGCCTAAGAAGGGGGCATGATGTGAGAGCACAAAGCGATTAAAGAGATTACAAAAACAAGATAGTAGTTATAATGCAGGGAGTGAAGGAAGTGAGTATCTGGCCATTGTGCAAGGTTGAGCAGCAGCATGCTGCCTAAGAAACTTGTGGGTCAGCAGGCATGGGGAGCTAGCTATGTCAGACTAAGTTTCAGAACAGAAACTGAGGTCTGAGGAGGAGTTTATCCACATCATCCCCAATATATTAGAGCATTGTGACAGAGGGTGGCTGAGGGCTGGTCTGCAATGTGCCCCTATCTGTCTGGAGCTTAGAGAGGATCGGCAGTGGCTGGCACTAGCATCCTAGCGGTCGCATGCTATGAAGCAGGTTCTAGAAGTAGAAGCTGCTCAAGTGCTGCAGGCTCAAACGGGGAGGATAAATCTAAATAATAAACTAATAAAAATACGTTTTATTAAAGTCCAAACATCCTTGTGGCTGCTTAGTTCAGAAGGTAGGGTTGACCAATCTTCTTTAAACTCCTCGACAAAGATTATGCACAACCAGGGAAAATAAAGTAGCCCAGCTTCTTTACTGCCGGTTAGAGATACAGTATAAGTTTTGGCACCATCAATGATATCAAGGTCCATATCTCTTTTCTCCTGTGTGGAATGACTGTTTCAAAACAGTCTTTAAAGTTCAGGAAAACTTGGGATAACCAGCAAGACCCTTCAAAACAGTCTACAAAAATGCTCCAAAAGACTAAGGACTAAAGACAAGCAGGCTTTTTCTGTGTTCCCTGTGGCGTCCCATCAGAAACATCTAAACAAGGTCTGCAGAACTTAGTGGGCTCTCTGCCGCCATGTCTGCGAAGTGTGGGGCTTTAATTATCCATATATCCCAGAATGTTTTTGTAACAATACCTCCAAGACTTGGCATATACTGTAGATTGGTGATAGAGCATGTGAGTATAGTGTACAGAGTCATATGACTCTATGCATAAAATAGTAAATCGTCTTCTGCACTGTGGTATTTTGGCTGCAGTGTGTACAAGGATTGCATGGTCAGGGCCAGATTAACCATTAGGCAAACTAGGCGGCTGCCTAGGGTGGCAAAAGGGGGGGGGGAGCGGCAGACACCTAGTTTGCCTAAAGCAGTTTCCTTACGGGGTGGAGGATTTCTCCAAGCAAGGAGAGAGCAGGGCTATTGCAAGGGGGCTGGCAGTTTCCTCCATCCTAATTGGCTTCTGCTTGGTAATGCAGCCAATCAGAATACGCTTGGTAGCCTCCCTTTTCATGGGAAACATTTTGGAATTATAAGAAAGAACAGGTTAAATTAATACTACAGTATATTTCTACTACAGTACTGTATGTTGTGATTTACTGTAGGATTTGGCTACCATAGACAAGTACTGTATAGCACACCCAGAAATATGATTATAAGGAAAGTACTGTTCTACCAGAATAAGTCAAACTGTACATAATAAACATGCTATAAGCTAACTTTTAAGACCATTAGTAAAACAGTGTAAGGCGCAAATAAGTGATAGGTGAACTGGTGCAGTGCTCAATTAGTGAAATAAAGCACTCACAGCCTGTCTGATGTAATCAAAATAAAGCATTGATGTAGATAACTGCAAGCTTGAATCCTCCTCTCAGATACCAACACAGCTCTGTTTCCTCTTTGTAGAGACCAGATGTCCATACGCGTCCGTAAAAGACCCCAACCCAGCCAATGTGCTGCCTTCACCTTGTCTCTAGTAAGTAAGGGTTCCTGTGATCGGCTGGATACAGGCTTGGAAGAATTCAGCACTCCTCAGCAAGATAAGAAGTTACAGTATGTTCTCTTGGGCGCCTGTTGGGCAGGTCCCTGAGCGGATCTCTCCTGAGGGCTTCCCAGAATTGAAGGAGAGTGGCAAGATCTCTCTGCCCACAATTCACAGTTACTATAAAACCCACAGTATTTTTCTACACTTAACCTAATGTCCATAGGTCCAGCACAAATCGTATCTCATTTGTCTGATACTGGTATCACGCATTGTAAGATCATACTTTTTCTGCAGAATATCCGGAACCTCAGCAGCAGTGCGCTCATCATTTTTATGGCTGATCTGCGTACCCTTCTATGAATCTTAGTCTTCCAATGGGCATGATACCCAACACACTTTAGCAACACTTGGATGCCCGCTTCCTCTAGCCACCATTGGCTGTGCGTTGTTCTGTATCTGCTCTTGTACATGCGCATTATTGCCATGCTATATTCCGTGGAAATCTTTTTGGTCATTGCTGCTTTTCAGAAGGATTGAACCACTAATTATTGTGCATTCAATGTGTATTCAACATGAAATGCATCTTCATTTTACATTTTGCTGTATTTAAAATGTAAAGTGAGAGGTATAGGTATATGCTTACTTTTTACACCATACAAATGTAGTCCCACCCTACACTGAATGCTGCCCATGTGACGTAAGAGCAAGACATCTGGAGGCACCCTCCCCACCCCCGGAGGCACTCTTCCCTCCCAGAAGTTAGCTGTGCCTAATTTCTAAAGCACACCTACGGTACCACAGAGGCAAAGACCACAGATGATCCGTGGGAATGCAGTAGGTGACATTCCTCTTTCCGTTATACTAATGGAAACTAATCTCTTAAATGAAGCATTTTAATAGCCTAGACTCATGACTACTGTCCCACACCACTGTCGCTCCTACCAACCACTGTGACCAAGCAATGCCATCTACAGCACTTATTAACTCACCTGCTGTTTCTGTATGTCTCCAAACACACCACTTAGATTGTAAGTTCCCCGGGGCAGGGATTTCCTTTCCTATTGTCTGAGTTTGTTTGTTGCACTTATTGTATTATAATTCAGAGCACACCAAAGGTCAGGTAAAAATGTAATGTGTAGTACAAATTGAAGTAAGTGTAAACTTACATGTAACATTACAGCAGTTCAGTAGAATACAATGAAATACGTCCGTGTTACCCAGTTCCTGATCCAGAAGGAGTAAGAGACCGATTGAGTGTTCAGCTGTATGTCCCGTGTGCTGGGATCAGCTGCTTCTTTGTGTTAACTGTCCAGATTCAAAGGTCCCGTATGCTCCTAGTCAAAGTGCGTCTCACTGCTAACTTCTTCCGATCTTGGAACTTTGCAGTTAGCAACTTCACAGGACAATGAAAATGCTACTACCACAACGCGTTTCACACATTAAAGTGCTTCGTCAGGCAGTAGTATGCTACACCCATATCCAGATAGACATACCTTCAACTTTAGTGGAATTCAATTAGCTTTAATTAATCATGAGTTTTAATTGGAATTTTAATTTGAATATGTACCCACTTGTTGCAATTCTTGGAGCTTTGAAGCCCAATGGCCACATTTATAATAAAACAAGTTGTACGTGATCAAATAAAGATATATATTATAGTAAAAACCTAAATGGTATTATATATGTGTACATTTATTGATTGATATTATTATTGTGGTAATAAAACGGATATGGATTGAAGCATGTTGAAAAAGCATGGAAAGGGAAAGTATCTACTGGCGCCAAATAAGATATATACTGCAAAAGGATATAAGAAAACCAAGCCTGTTGGCTGTAGACACGAAACTCCTCACGTTGTGCTTAAAGAAAAGAAAAAGCACAACACATAGCGTAATACTGTGACTATAAACGGACAACACTTAACAACATGTAACAGCTGAAAAATAAATTGGTGAAATCTCAATATTAAAACATTTAATAACAATTATAAATAATATATATTACACACGGACATTTAATAAACAAATAATGCGATAAAAATAGAAGCACTCTGCACCGCCGATGGAGATAGTAGCAATGCCTACTCACCAGATGGAATGAGTAAGTAGGCGGTGGATAATTTTGAGAGTATCCCCTCTCGTTTGTAAAGCTGCTCTCTGCTGGCTGGCGTCTCTGGGACCGTAAGTGTGGAGATCTTGGTACGGTGCCTTCCGCGACTCACTTGGGAAGACGCCCAGGAGGTGATGAACAGCAACAGCTGATTCAATACGCCGTCGACATCAGCAGGAAAACCAGTTAGCAGCAAACGCACATTCAGCAGCAGCAGCTGATGCAGCACGCCGTCGGTGTCAGCGGGCTGACTGGTCTGCTGCAAGCGCAGATGGAACTGAGCGTGTTGCAATTCTTGGAGCTTTGAAGCCCAATGGCCACATTTATAATAAAACAAGTTGTACGTGATCAAATAAAGATATATATTATAGGTAAAACCTAAATGGTATTATATATGTGTACATTTATTGATTGATATTATTATTGTGGTAATAAAACGGATATGGATTGAAGCATGTTGAAAAAGCAGTATATAAAGTTCATAAACAACATTAACTGGAAAATTGGTTCATATATACAATACATGACATAAAATACACACTATTACTGAGGGTGGGGAAGGGGAAGGAGGGGGAAGGAGGGGAGGGGTGTTTGTGGAGGAGAGGAGAACCTCCATACACAGTAGCTGCGAAAAGGAGAAGGTGTAGCATACATGAACTTTTAGAAAGCACGAGCGCGGATCGGAACTCTTTTGCTGGTAATATTGGGGAACTTGCTTCATTTATTTTTTCTCCATTTGTTTCACGCTGCACAGATAAGACTTTCATATATCAATATTGCTATTTATTGTACATTTTATTACATTCAGTAGTTTTACTTCCATATTCTATTGGTATTGTTAATATATTTTTAATTGTTGGATTTTTACATTTTATGTTTTTATAACTTGTGTTATACCCCATGTCCTCTTCACCCCCATCACTTGTTGTGCTATTGTCACCTCCCCCACATTCCCTTACCAACCTTACTATTCATCCCTCTCCCTTTTCTCCATCGTCCCCTTCCCTGACCCTTTCCCCCAACCTTTACAGTCATATTATGGCAGACTCTAACACCAGTCGATTTTTTAATTGTCTTAATAATAGATACAACAAAACTGAAGTACTGAGTAAAATGTTCTCAGAGGAATCAATCATTCAGGAAGATGTACCCAATCTACCTACCAAAATTAACATCTTGCACAGATTACTTGAGAAAGAGATTAGATCCTGTTGGGATATGGCCACACTGGAAGAATATACCAAGTGTGGCCGTATACCCAGGGGTCTCAGGATACTAAAGACCTCTAGTTATGGTCTGAGCAATCAAGAGTTTGTGCAAGAATGGGTTACATTTTAGTATTACAAGTACACACTATGTTTGGCTTTTCGTCTTTCCACATACACATGGTTGTCCACCCACTATCCTGAGTGACACACTGTCACAGAAAACAACCTGACCCCCAAGACGCCTTTTCACAGAGGGAGGTTGTTTTTTCCACCATACCCCACCACAGTCATTCACCTGAGTTTGGGATAATTTGCTTGATTTGATCAGAGAGAGTTTGAGTCCTGATTTTAAAGAAGTCTTCAGAGATCAGATAACACCTTAAAGAGACGTTGTTGCACTATATTGTGTTTTCTTTCTCCATAAATACATATTCACTATTGATTGAGTGGCACTCCCCTTCCACATTGCATATATGAACCAATTTTCCAGTTAATGTTGTTTATGAACTTTATATGCTGCTCAACATGCTTTAACCCATATCCTTTTTATAACCACAATATTAATATCAATCAATAATGTACACATATATAATACCATTTAGGTTTTTACTATAATAGATATCTTTATTTATCTTATCAAGTACAACTTGTTTTATTATAAATGTGGCCATTGGGCTGCAAAGCGCCAAGAACTGCAACAAGTGGGTACTTTTTCCAATTCAAATTTCAATTATAACTCATGATTAATTAATGCTAATTGAATTCCACTGAAGTTGAGGGTAAATCTATCCAGATATGGGTGTAGCATACTACTGCATGACGAAGCACTTTAATGTGTGAAACGCGTTGTGGTAGTAGCATTTTTATTGTCCTGTGAAGTTGCTAACTGCAACATTCCAATATCGGAAGAAGTTAGCAGTGAGACGCGCTTTCACTAGGAGCATATGGGACCTTTGAACCCGGAAGTGGGGAGTCAACATTGAGAAGCAGCTGATCCCGGGACGCGGGATATACATCTGAACACTCAATCGGTCTCTTACTCCTTCTGGATCAGGAACTGAATAACACGGACGTATTTCATTGTATTCTACTGAACTGCTGTCAATTTACATGTAAGTTTACACTTACTTCAATTTGTACTGCACATTACATTTTTACCTGATCTTTGGTGCGCTCTGTGTTCCTTTTATTTCTATGGTATCCCACCTGCAGAGCTTGCCCTCAGTGTGTGTTTGTGGAGGAGAGGAGAACCTCCATACACAGTAGCTGCAAAAAGGAGAAGGTGTACCATACATGAACTTTTAGAAAGCAAGAGCGTGGATCAGAACTCTTTTATTGTTTTATAATTCCCTGTACTATATTGTCTCATTTGTAAAGCACTGAGCAAACTGTGGGCACTATATAAATAAAGATATACATACATTGCTATGGGTTATTACTTAATATTTTACATCTGATTAGAGCTGATTGTTTTAGTTTTTTCTTAAATACCTAACAGATCCTAAGCAAATTTTAAAAAGTCATCAATAAAACTGTCGCTACAATGCCTTTATGTGGTGACTTCAACGCGTTTCAGAAATGCTTGCTTCCATAGGGGCTCAGAACACAGATATTACAGCAGTCCTAAATACCACAGCATACAGTATACAGTCCTCCATTAATCTTAGCTAATCAAACTCTCCAGCAATTAGTTACAATAAATATGTGCATGTCTCTCTTCTTAACACAATTATTTCTGCTATGTGTCTATGTAAAAATGACATGCAGTACACATTACCACATTGCCCCTCCACCATTCTGTCATCCTCTAGTAAAAGTTATTATCAGCTGTCATGTCTGTCCTTATTGTTTGTAAATATCAATATTGAGTTCTTTGAAAATATCATCTTGATTTTTATCATAACTCAAAAGCAGATGAAACCTGACAACTTTATTTCTATTATTTCTCCATCCTTGGGCATATGTCTAATGCCTCATTTGCAGAACGTACTGCTTTATCCTAGTACCATTTTACCATACTGTTGATTTCTCATAATATGCATTGATTCACTGTCACTCCACAGACCCTCTCCTTTATGCCCCCTTCCCCCAAAGGCCCAATCCATGCAAGTTCCACAAAGACCTGATCCACCCAGGCCCCCACAGAACTGATCCCTCCAGCCCGCTCCTCAGTTCAGCCTCTAGAGCCCAGTACAAGACGTCAATCCCAAGTGCCCAGATGGAGGCAGAGCATACTACTCTCAACACTTCAAAATCCCATAATGATAAAAGATGGGAAAGCATGTTGTGGATTGCATCAAAAAAAACTGGGTGCTTATTACACCCAATGTAGAAGTGACACACCATGTCAGCACCATGACAGGTAAGGCATGCTGGGCCAAGAGAACATAGGGCAACAGAGTAAAAATAGAGCACATAGCAAGATTGAAATGCATAAGGCGGATGCAGTGTAGGGCTGGCTCAACTGCCTTACTGGTAAGAAGAGCTGTATTACAGGCTGACAGTCTAACAGCAGGGCTGTGGTGTGGGCAACAGTCCAGAGTCTTTCTAATGGACAGATCTAGTCTCAGAATAAAGCAAGCTGAAGCTCAGGCCAGAAACAAAGGAGGACAATACATATTTATACATAGGGAATCAGCTTAAATCTATCAGCTTTGCTACAGCAGGCATGACAGAAAGCTTGGTCAGGAATCACTACTCCTCCACATGAAATACTTTCCAGAGGTAAACTACACTACAAATGGCAGTGTGTAAAGCAAATCTGATTAAGCCATATTAACATGGAAACAATGTACTGTAACTTGTTGTTTTAGTGAGATGAGCGGCTTTGCTTGATCTCACTAAAACCTTCAGGTGGCATGATGTTGTTCTTCTCTCTTTTACTGAAGTCACAGGGGGATTTTTATCAAAAACTCCAGGTTGCAACACAGGAAAAACTAGCATCAGATTTATCAAAGCAGCAAACCAGACATAAAGCATTGTGGTGTTCCTCTTTAACAAGTCAAGTGTGGCTTTGTTTTAATCAGGTTCTGGGTGCCCTTGATAGATAACCCCTAAAACAGGAAAACACTTTTTAGTGCATAACTTGTAGGTCCAATCAGCATGAAACTTGCACAGAAACCCTGTGAGTAAATCAAAACGTTAACATTTTTAATATAATATAATTTGATTGCCGCTTTAAACACTTTGGTGGGCTGATGTCCTTTCTTTCTAGTCGAAAATAGAAAAACAGGCACTCCAATGCTCTTCCATAGATTATAACAAGTATTGCACAAGCATTTTATGCGTGTGCAATACATGTTATAATCTTTGGAAGACCAGTGGAGTGCCTCTTTTTCCATGTTTGATCTACCTGTGGCTCCACATTCAGCGGGACCATTGTTGCTGGGCACCCGTATCGATTTGTTACCTGGTATTGTCAGTGCACCTATTTTGGACGTTCTTTCTAGTCTACGTGCATTGTGAGAAGCTACCATACTGTGCGACTCATAGGCTCGCATAGCTTTGAATAATGCTGCAGCACAATTTCATAAATTGCATGAAATAAAAACAACTACGCTCTTTGCATCACTTTGTAGAACTTGATAGATGGCCTCCTCAGAGATCTATACCTTTAAAATGCATGTCTAACCCCAACAGGTGCTGATGTCGTTGAGAAAAAAAAATATAACATGTCTAGTATATCATTAAAGATAAACCCTATGTAATCTCTCAATAAATACTTCTGTCTATGTTGTTCAGTATGGTTTGTTTTTTGACACAAATTATTTGAGATAGCATGTATTTTATCTTGGTTGATACAAGAAATTACAAGTGGCCTAATACTTAGTGACAGAAGCTGACATATCAAAGGAGTCACAAGAATATAAACAAAAAATAAATCACCATTTCAGTGTCCCTCCCCAAAACTAAATTCCTCATTTTACAAAGACCATATAATCCTTTCATTTTCAAACAAATACCACTGCATCTATGTTATTCTAACATAAGCTTGCATAAATCTTACAACAAGAAGCATGTTTATTGTGCTTTTTAATAGCCCTGTTTGAAGGATTTCTTACTGACATCATATGATTGAGGAATCCAGAAGGGATTACATGTGTCATTCCAATCAATTGGTGGTAATTGTAGCACAAAAGACCCGAGATACAGCTATCACACTCATTGCAAACTATGCACTATATTTTCCTACTTTGTAAAAAAAACAGCTATTAAATTAATTGGCACTAAAAGCATGTCACAGGTATCTAATCTATTAATTTTTAGTTAAATATTAACAAGGGTGTCTGCTATGACAAGCATTTGACCTGAGCAAAAAAAATTAATCAGTTCACCATTACAATCTTATGGTTAAAGAAATATTTGGATGAAGGTAAGAGGCGATGGAATTCTTTTGCTTCTAACTTATATATCTTTTATTTGTTTTCATAGAAGTATTGTAATTATGTGAGGCCAACCCGTTGTGCCTGATGTAGCATGTTTGTCTGCTGAACTAAACCACAGAGAGCTGAGCTTTTTGTTACTGGAACAGCAGAGGCTATATTAAGGGTAAAGGGTTTAAATGCAAAATGGTGACTCAGGGCCTTGAAATTTACAGCCATGCAATATGTGAAGAATACATTATTTTTTTTAAGTGTTTCGTTTAGTGGATAAAAATGAGTTGTTTGTCATTCATATCTCTATCAAAAAAAGAACCATGTATCAGGTGTATGTGGTTTTGGTATCTTTGATTTAGGTGTATATAAGGATTGTTCATATGTATCACATCTCAAAGGAGTCCTGGAAGAAGACAGCGGGCAGGGAAGAAGTCATACCGTAGTTGTTAGCTTGGATTATAAATGATGGGGCCGTGGATTCCATATTCCTGAAGATTTATCCTGATATCATGTACTTACATCCATGCATTGTAGTGTTGTCTCCCTCTATTGGCTTTGATGTATACTTTGACTACAATATATATTTCATATGGAGATATATATATATATATATATATATATATATATATATATATATATATATTATTTGTATTCTATATGTTCATTTCAAATATATAGATGTCAGCATTACAGAGTTTTCTTCAATTATTATTTTTTTAGCCAAATTGCTCTGACTTTGTAGTTAGCCTTTTTTCAAGGATTTGGGTTGCTTAAAAATATACAATCCAATATAAATATACATATGTACAAATATTGGACAGTATATTTTTAAACAACCCCAACTTCTTCAAAAAGGTTGTAATAGCAAGTGAAATTGTTTGTCCTATTTGGGTTAATAAGTACTGTAATAATTGAAGAAAGCTATTTTATGCCTGAAATCTTTGTATTTAGATTTTTAACCCCATTGGACCAACAGGAATCCATGTCTATTGGAGCGCGAGATCTATTTCAACCTTATTATACCCACCCATAATCTCTCTATTGGATTTTACAATTCCCACCACTTATATGAGAAATTGAGTACAGTATACTACAGTATAAGTAAGAAGGACCATTTTTGCCAAATGAGCATCAGAGAAGAATATGAGATGGATGTGTTTCCTGCAAGAAATGAGTAAGATACGGTATATAAGGCTACGCTTATAGTGCCGGTGACGGCGACGCGACGGTCGCTGGAAAATGAAATAGAGATGACTTCCGGCGATAGCGACCAATCCGTTGCTCCGTCGCACTGTCGCGCTTACTATAAGCGCCCGCACCGGCGGCAATGCATTTGTTTTGCCGCAACGTCGCGTCACTGTCCGCGGCACTATAAGCACAGCCTTAGATGCATCAAATAAGCAGACAGTGTCAGATTTCCCATTAGGCCCGTAATGCCCGGGCCCAGGGAAGCAAACACTGCGGCTCCCATATGCTTTTGCCGCACTCTCGGGCCTGTGGGACCTAATGGGAATGCACTGTGTGGCTGCCTTCTTTCTGTCGCCCTCCTGCTAATTTGGAATCCTAGTGTCAAATGAAGCCAAGGACCTTACGAAGGTAGCGTCACATGGTGTCTCATTGCCATGGCAATGCGACGTTTTTACATAAAATGACATCATAACGTCACATTTCCATGGCAACGCGCCTCCTTGCGATGTCACATTCGTGATGTCAGCAGCGTTATTTGACGCTGAGATTCCAAAGGAGCAGGAGGGCAGCAGAAAGGAGGCAGCTGCCACAGGCAAGTGTCAAGGGGCGGTGGATTTTGAAATCCGCCGCTGGATGCAGAGATGCAGTATACTGTAGATAACATGGTATACTAGATTACAATGCTGTATTATTCAGTCATTACAGATATGTAAGAAAACTGCATCTCAAAATGAAGCCAAGGGCTTCTGTGTAAAGTGACACAATTCAGCACAGTAAATATCCTAGAGAAAAGAAATTACCAAATACAAAAATTATACCCCCATATATGACAAAGTAGCAGAGTCCCCCTCCTTACCTCCGGTAGCTGCTCAGCTGATCGGCGGAGTTCCGCGCGATCAGGGAGTTGGCAGAGGGCGCCATCTTGGTGAGGGGCGTGCATGCGTATTGTGGCCAGCGCGGCAGCCATCTTGAATTTGGCTCCGCATAGACTAAAGCGGGACTACGAGTCTCAGAATCCTCGGTGGGAGGGAGATCGCGTGAGCTGATCCAGCCAATGGGCTGGAAGCAGCCTGTAGGAGCAGGATATCCTCCGTGGGCGGATAGCCCGCAAACCAGAGCTGACGGAGGCGGCAAGCTGGAAGGTAGTGTCCAGGGAGCAGTAGCTTCCTGGATTAGGCCAGATCTTACCCCATAGACCCTCAGCTAGGCCCTGAGTAACAACCACTTAAGTGTTGTAGGGAAGGCACCAGATAGAGACTCTTCCCCTTATATCAATCCCTGCACTGCTGTACCAGTGGACGGACGTCCACGCGGCAAACTGCGGCCTGGGACCAGCCCACAGTTTTTGGGACATGTGTGAGACACTCCAGCTGGAGGACCGGGACCTAAGGCGAGAGGGGACATTGCTGTCGGAGGCCCCGCTGCATGGGACCTGCTTCAACACCCATCAGCAAGCTGCACCTGGGTACTGGAGTACCCAGGATGGTACCCAACGTGCACCATCTGGCAGAGGGAGGGTAGTGCTGCCCTGGGACACATATATTTGTGGGAGCTAGTGTGTTGGTCACCGGTATACAGGTGCACAAGCACCTCAGTGTTATTTGGGGCTACCTACCCCAGGGTGTGTATGTTATTATTCTACTGTGGTGTGTAAAGTAAAGATCCGTTATATATATATTGTGTGGTGTATATTGTTATTACGGAGGGTATTGTGTCCTATGAGGAGTCATCCCGCCCACGCTGGGATCCCTCACAGGTGGAGGCACTGCATAGAGAGAGAGAGCTCACCCCAGGCTCCCAGAAGCGAAGGCTCAGGCCTCCTGTGAGCATACAGGTACAGCAGAACACGTAGTTTCCCACAGTTTTTCCTTTAAGCATAGGGAAAGGGGGCTACAGTAATAAAATAGTCCCAATTTGTTCTGAAGGGTTCATTATTATTTTTATATATCTGGTCCACTTTTACAGCCATTTATAAATATTCCTATTTATCAGGTTTTATAAGCCAGATTTAAAATAGATACAAACTTGTTTATAAAAATGTACATTCCTTATTGGTATATAGTATGTAGCTCTAATGGGACACAACAGTATTCCGTGGCCTAAATCAGTTGATACACGCATGACTTTTTCTTGCATCACAAATATGATTTACATATCATGAAACTTTCAGAATCTTTCATCTTACCAGGGAAGAATGTACGTGCATTAAAAACACAAAGTCTTACTTGAGGTTGATGGTTAAATTATTACTAACTTTGAGATAAACTGTGCAATCACAGTTTGTGATAAGCAGGGACTTGTTTTGGTTTTTTTTATGACATGAATTGTTTGGTAATCCTTGCTTCATATTAAAAGAATCTATCATCGTTCAGGTACAGCTGTGAATAAGGTAAACGAACCTATTATCTGCAAGACTGCAACATATTAAAACATTCTTCATCTTTTTCATTCTGGAACCGCTGATCATGTAACTTAAACAATGTAACACATTTGCGTTAAAACCTTATGGAAGGAAAGATAAAAAACGGTTTGATAGTGATGTGTGATATTTTCTTGAGTGTATTTAATGTGTCTATCAAGCTCTGAAACAAGACGTGAATACAATATCGGTGCAAATTACAGATAGATCCATAAATCATTTTGAAGTGCTGAAAGTAGCTTTTAAAACGACATAATATAGTTCAATCACAGCAAATCAGCGCAGTGAAAGTTTTATTTCCGTTAATTTGAAATACTCATTACCACATGTTCTGCATGCTTGATAAGGACTTAAATACTAATTACTTTAATTAGGAATAAGTTATGAGAGTATGTTTGTTCTAATTATAGATAGGATTTTTCAAATTGTGTTTTTTTTTTTTCCCCCTGACTGATTTGATTAATCGGTAACTGAAATAGATAATCTACACATAAATTAAAGAGGCTATGGAAACAAGTGAGCTGTCATTCACTGAATATCATGTTTTAGTTACGAATTAAAATATGTCACTATTCTTAACAACCTATTCCATCATTAAGTGATATGAGACTATTTTATAAGACATAACTGAGTTTTTTAGGCGTTTGTTATATACATTTGTGTGAAAAAGAAAGTACACCCTCTTTGAATTCTATGGTTTTACATATCAGGACATAATAACAATCATCTGTTCCTTAGCAGGTCTAAAAATGAGGTAAATACAACCTCAGATGAACAACAACACATGACATATTACACCGTGTCATGATTTATTTAACAAAAATAAAGCCAAAATGGAGAAGCTATGTGTGAAAAACTAAGTACACCCTTACTGCTTCCATAGGAATTAAAATGCTAAGTAGCAGACAGGTGCTGCTAATCAAATGCCCTTCATTAATTGATCATCAGCAAGTGTGACCACCTCTATAAAAGCCAAAGTTTTAGCAGTTTGCTGGTCTGGAGCATTCAGGTGTGTGTTAATACAATGCCAAGGAGGAAAGACATCAGCAATGATCTTAGAGAAGCAATTGTTGCTGCCCATCAATCTGGGAAGGGTTATAAGGCCATTTTCAAATAATTTAAAGTGTATCATTCTACAGTGAGAAAGATTATTCAAAAGTGGAAAACATTCAAGACAATTACCAATCTTCCCAGGAGTGGACGTCCCAGCAAATTCACCCCAAGGTCAGACCGTGCAATGCTCAGAGAAATTGCAAAAAAAACGAAGAGTTACATCTCAGACTCTACAGGCCTCAGTTAGCATGTTAAAAGTTAAAGTTCATAACAGTACAATTAGAAAAGACTGAACAAATATGGTTTGTTTGGAAGGGTTGCCAGGAGAAAGCCTCTTCTCTCTAAAATGAACATGGCAGCACGGCTTAGGTTTGCAAAGTTGCATCTGAACAAACCACAAGAATTCTGGAAAAATGTCCTTTAGACAGACGAGACGAAAGTGGAGATGTTTGGCCATAATGCACAGCGCCACGTTTGGCGAAAACCAAACACAGCATATCAGCACAAACAACTCATACCAACTGTCAAGCACGGTGGTGGAGGGGTGATGATTTGGGCTTTTTGCAGCCACAGGACCTGGAAACCTTGCAGTCATTGAGTCGACCATAAACTCCTTTGTATACCAAAGTATTCTAGAGTCAAATGTGAGGCCATCTGTCTGACAGCTAAAGCTTTTACGAAATTGGGTTATGCAACAGGACAATGATCCCAAGCACACCAGCAAATCTACAACAAAATGGCTGAAAAAGAAAAGAATCAAGGTGTTGCAATGGCCCAGTCAAGTCCAGAACTCAACCCGATTGAAATGCTGTGGCTGGACCTTAAGAGAGCTGTGCATATACAAATGCCCACAAACCTCATTGAACTGAAGCAACGTGGTAAAGAAGAGTGGGCCAAAATTCCTCCACAACGATGTGAGAGACTGATAAAGTCATAGAGAAAACGATTACTTCAAGTTATTGCGGCTAAAGGTGGTTCTACAAGCTATTGAATCATAAGGTGTACTTAGTTTTTCACACATTGCTTCTCAATTTTGGCTTTATTTTTGTTAAATAAATCATGACACTGTGTAATATGTCATGTGTTGTTGTTCATCTGAGGTTGTATTTACCTCATTTTAAGACCTGCTAAGGAAACAGATGATTGTTATTATGTCCTGACATGTAAAACCATAGAATTCAAAGAGGGTGTACTTTCTTTTTCACACAACTGTATGCATGGTTTATCATACTTGTACTGAACTAAGTTCAATAGCTTGTCCATTCCAGCTCACACATGAAAGTATTAACCTTTGCACCTCTCCATATTAAACACATGGACTTGCACTTCATTATAATAATTGTAGTCAGACAGGATTTGAAATTGTAAACTAATCATGCCCATTTACATTTTTGCATACATTTAAACCACCTTTCTGTGCAGTGCTATACAGTATACTACATATAGTACACTTGCATCTCAAAACATGAATGGAATACCAATAGTTATCTTTTCAGTACTAACACAAGCCAGAATTCACACTAATTACATGAAGGCTGCAATGCTTATTTTTGTTCTTGTTGTTTTTATTTCGGTATTACCTGAATCCATATGCAGTCCCTAAACCTCCGGTGACTCCCTGGTTCACAAGATATCCGCTGGAGAAAATATTCTATACAAAACAGGCCCCGGGGCCACCTTGTTCTGGCACCCAATAGAGTCACAAAGTTGGTGACTCCTCCCCCCCTCCACCCCCCCCCCCAAAACATCTATAGTATTTTTCTGCCAGTAACTGGCTCAGTAAACTACAGATATTATTGGAAATGGGGGTTTGTGGCTTCAAGATAGCACTATTTTTAATATTAGTAATACAAATAAGAAGCTCAGAAGAAAGAAGGACAACACTGCACACTCAAAAGTAAAAATATGGAAAAACATGAAAGATATGGGATTGTGGAAATATAAATAGTGAGTTTGTTTCTGCAAACATCCTCCTAATTTATAAACCAGGCCGAGATCCCAAAAATACAGTCTCATGAAGGCCTATCTCTCTGTTCATGCTTTAATATAAGATTTACACTAAATTACTAGCTACATCTTTCCCAGTAGCACTCAAATGGCACAAATATATATAATATATATATATATATATATATATATATATATATATATATATATATATATATATATATATATATAAAATCTTACGTACTGTATGTGCAAAAACGTAGCTTAAATGGAAAACAAAGCATTTAATCTATTAATGCAGCAAGCCTGCATTCTAATGAATGCCAGAGACCAGCGATTCGTTTTCTGTGGAGTTAGTAATATAGATGTCAGTAAAAAGAAAATAACAGAATTTAAGTGATAACTGTTTTGTAATTAGAATACACAATCTTAGCAAGCTTAAAACCCAGTCCCACAGTATTATACATTTATATAAATATATATAAATGTAATATAAATATATATAAATGTATAATACTGTGGGACTGGGTTTTAAGCTTGCTATATTACTGCCTCCACAGAAAACGAATCGCTGGTCTCTGGCATTCATAAGAATGCAGGCTTGCTGCAATAATAGATTAAATGTTTTGTTTTCCATTTAAGCTGCGTTTTTGCACATACAGTACGTAAGATTCTGGGGCATACAGTGCCCTGATATATTGTAATATTATCTTCATCACTTTTTAATGCAGACAACATTTCATTGTCTTTACAGTATAAAAAAAAACATTTGTAGTTATATGTTATCGCTTAATATCCCTAATTCTGGCAATAATTACAAATGAATGCTACTACTATTTTAACATAATTACAGTATATATTATTGAATTTCATTTGGGGATGAAAACCCAGTAAAGTTAAAATATTATTAAAGTCCATCATATTCCTAAAGAAGATGATAACTGGAATAAAATCTGTCTAGGGCTTAAAAAGAACCGTGGTATACTTTAAAAACAACGTTTTTGCGCCATGCAATAAAATGTAAGATGATTTTCGGCATGCATTACTTTGAAAATCAGAATCTGAGAATCCTGAAAGTGAATATTATGCAGATCACTGCGGCCAAAAAGCATTTTTCTATAGTCTCAAGTGATGGAATATCTGGTAATCATAGTGGGATGAAGAAGTGGTAGAAGCACTATGCAGAAATGTTTGTCCAGCAGATCACTCAGGGCTCTGGTGGACAAGAGGTGCATTACTGGAATGACAAAAAAAAATAACAACCAAGCAGAGAGGTAGAAATACTGTATACGAGAAGCAAATAGAGAAATACAGATGTATAATTCCAACCCATCAATCTCAATCCCATATTCATTTATTATGCTGTTTGACAGTCTATAATTAAAATAAACAATTTGTCCTATTTCTTGAGGCCCTCTGCAACTGTGGACAGATTTTGGCTTCTTGTAAACTCTGTCCATTCTCTAACTCTACTGGTGCATGACCTTCTTACCTTCTTAAAGGGTAAGCAACCTCAACAGATTAACGGGACCATCCACCGGTCTCTGAAATACCTGCTCTTTATATGACACTATCCTTTGTGAAAGTGACTTAATATTTAGTCACGTGTTATGATTGAGCAACTTCAGATAGGAGACAAAACTGTAAATGTTATATTGTTCCCATACCAAATTATGTCAAACAAAAGTGTGACCTTTACCAACACAGTCCTATTTTAAAAGAATTACGCAGCAGCCTTTAGTAATGATATTTTGGTATGTGTGAATATCAAAAGGTGTTTTTTTTTTTTTTTTAACTGTGTGCTGCTAATTGACCAACTGGAACAAGCTGATTTATTGGGGAGGGGGGAGGGTCATGAGACTGCGATAGCTGTATAAAACCAATACCCCCCCAGCATTAGCAGGGACTGCATTGGCATTATATAGTGAGGCATCTTAAAGTGAGCTTTTAAGTGAGAATATATAGTTAGACTATAGTTTGACTAGAGGTGACTTGGGACTGCATCCTTCTGCAAACTCTTCTACACAAGGCAACAAACGGTGAGCTATTCTCACCACACTATGATCCCTGCTGTTTGCCTGCACAATTTAACCCCCCACCCCTTTACAACTTATTTCACTACAGCCTCTCCCAACACTGACTACACACAACTACCTCCTGCACTACTACTAACTCAGCCCACTGCATAGGCCCAAGCATTGCCATTCAGAAAAACATTTGCCAAGGTAAAGGCGCACCCCTGCTGTTTAGTCTGCACACACAATTGGCTCAAAACAGCTCCATGCAGCATTACCTACCTCTGGCATAATGAACCTGCTTTTTGCCTCCACTTTGTTCTTTCTCGTGGCCTCATTGAAATGTTACTCTCTCTATCCACTACAAACTCCCCCCTCCTGGCCCACGCCCAACATCATCATACACCCTGGATTACTCAAAAGCCTTGCACTATCTACTAAATATTGGTGGAGAACCCTGAAAACCAGCACTCCAACCACTGCTCACTCAAATGGCAAACACCACAAATCTACAACTTGCAAACAACTACTCAAATTTCTACTCATATTATTACTCTCTTTAGCAGGTGATATTGAACCTAACCCAGGCCCTCCCATTACAACTCTGTCCCATACCCCTGAGAATACCCCATTCAAACTCCAAAAAGGGCTATCTGTCGCCCATATAAATATCCAGAGTCTGCTGCCCAAACTGGATGAACTAAGAGCATGGTGCCTTATGCATAAACCAAAAGCCATTGTTCTTACAGAAACATGGCTAACCCCTAAAACCCTTGATGCACATATTGCCATTCAGGGACACTCCATTTCTAGGTGTGATAGGTCAAAGAGAGGAGGAGGGGTGTTATTTTATATTGCAGACACCTTACAATTTACACTGTTAAATTGCCCCACGAGCCCATCCTCTTTTGAAATCCTAGTTGGCAGAATATGCCTCCCCTTTTCTAAGCCCATCTTCCTTGCTGGCATCTACCGCCCCCCTAAAGCCCCTATACAATCCCTGACTGATATCACCCAGTTTCTTGGCTCCATTTCCTCTCTGAATGAGAAGAGTGAGCTGCTAGTTCTCGGGGATTTTAACTTCAATTGGCTTGACCCTAAAAACTACAAAATCCAGATACAAATCAAATCGCTTAACCTATCGCAACTCATTTCCCAATCCACACGGACAAGCCTGAAATCGCACAACCATTCCTTGCTTGACTGGATTCTCTCCTCAAATCCCAGCAGAATCCAATCCTCTGGCATCCTTCCTGACATTTTCAGTGACCATGCAATAGTGTACTGTGTAAGGAAAATTAAACCGCCCCAATCAAGCCCTAAAGTTCTCCTCACTAGAACATTTAGAAACTTTAACTCACAACAGTTTCTGGATGACCTTACCAACTGCCCTTGGCACAGAATCGATTTAATTCCCGACCCTGATTCTGCGCTCGACTATTTCCAGTCCGAGTTCTTAAAACTCTGTGATACCCATGCTCCACTATGCAGAATAAGGGTACGGGTGCCCACCTTCCATGGGTTACACCTGATCTTAGAGCACTCTACCAGTTCAGGGATGCCTTGTGGAAAAGCTACAAAGTAACTGGCACTACCAAGGATATCAATCACTACAGATGCCTGCGGAACATGTGCACAAGGCAAACAAGGCACGCAAAAGCACAATATTACTCTGACAATCTCCTCCAGAATACATCAAACCCAGCTAACTTCTGGAAGGTTATCAACAACATATTCCAGCCTTCTAACCATCAACAGCCAAGTGATATCATTAAGGGGGATATTACTCTGACAAACCCCACCGACATTGCAAATGCATTCAATGATTACTTTGTGGGGTGTGCTACTAACTTATTAGCAAAACGCAACCCAAACCACAAACCTGAATCTCATCCTGGGAGTACCCCTATAGCCCCACCCCCTCCCAACACTGCCCACAATTTTCAATTAGGAGATTACACAAGTGCTCCTCAAATTAAAACTAAGCAGCCAATGTGGACCTGACCTACTACAATCTAGGTTCCTAAACATTGGTGCCCCAGCAATTGCCAAACCAATTGCTTCCATAGTCAACTCTATCCTGTCTGCAGGCCATATCCCTAAGACCTAGAAAACTGCTAGAGTTGTCCCAATCTTCAAAAGTGGGGACAAAAACACTGTCTAAAACAACAGGCCAATCTCCCTTCTCCCAATCCTATCCAAAGTCATGGAAAAATGTGTCCACTCCCAATTAAGCGATTACTATAACAAGACAAATTTTCCTAGCCAATTCCAATCAGGCTTTCGCCCCAAACACTACACGGTAACTACCCTTCTAAAAGTTTGCAATGAAATCCAGTGTGGAATGGAACGGGGTTAACTCACTGGTGCAATATTCCTAGATTTGCAAATTCTTTTGATACTGTTGATCATGCTATCCTGCTTAACAAACTCCAGGGCTCTGGAATAGGGAAGCATGCTTTAAACTGGTTTCAGTCCTACCTATCAGGTAGATCCCAACATGTGTCTGTAACGCTCGGCCTGCCCGCAAACCAGACGAGACCCCGGTACTGAGGTGGAACGGACAAATACCACACACCTAACAGCAAGCAGGGGGGCGACCGAAGTGTGGTAAGTAGTGTATCTGGTCCGGGGACAAAAATAGATGTAATTCGATACATGCCAAATCCGGCGTAGAATGGTTGAGTCCGTATGCCAATGGTCAAGGAGTAGAGATGGGTGCATCGTAGAGTGTCCGTAAGCCAAGGTCGTGGAGATGAGAGAGCTGCGTCATCGAGGGTCTGTTTGCCTAGTCCAAGGGGTATAGAAGTCGGCGTGGTAGAGAGTCCGTAAGTCAAGTCCGGGGGTCCAGAAAGCAGCGTGGTCGAAATCCAAAGCCAAGGTCAAAATCCAGGGAGGTCAGCAGAGAATCCAGGGACAGGAACAGGGGATGAAACAACAAGAGAGCCAAGCAGAAGCAGACAGCACCAAGGTACAGGAGTTATGCAGAGCACTGGGAGAATGGGGAGACAGAACTAAATAGTGGGCAGAAACCTATCAGGGGAAAGGGAGGAGCGGAGGTGCGGTCCAGGAGAGAGAAGCCTGGGGGCTGACCCTGGGTAGAGCTGGGGAGCGCGCTAGTGCGCAGGCCCGTAAGGAGGAGGCGGGACTACCTTCAGGATGCCGGGTATGAGAGGCTTGGGTCCGCACACCCCTGTAATGATGACGCGCGCGACCCGGAAGAGGGAGAGCAGCCGCGGGGTGACGCCGATGGCAGAGGAACGCCGCCGGGGGTTCTTGGCAGCGGCGGCAAAAGGTAAGGAGGCGCCGAGAGCGGGAGTCCCCGCAGCGCGGGACCTTACAGTGTCCATCTCAGGCTCTAAATCCAACCCCCTGGATATCACCTGTGGCGTCCCACAAGGCTCTGTTCTGGGGCCCCTACTCTTCTCAGTGTTCATCAATGATCTCCCCACAGCTTGTAAGGAAGCCTCAATACAGATGTATACAGATGACACAATCCTATATGCACACAGCCATAGCCTCTCTGACCTTCAACACATACTTCAGTCTGACTTTTTGAGACTCGAAAACTGGATTTCCCAAAACAAACTGTTTTAAAACACTGACAAGTCTGTAACAATGGTATTTGGGACCAAGACTAAATTTTTAAAGCTTCAAGTGACTGAGCTCCAGATCAGAACCAACGCTAACACCACCCTAACTCCTGTTGCTACTTTTAAATACCTGGGCATATGACTTGACTCCCACTTAACATTCGGAATGCACATTGATACCCTGACATCCAAAACCTATGCCAAACTAGGTGTACTTTACAGGAACAAATCCTCCCGAAGCCTGCTTGTCAGAAAGCGGATTGCACAGCAGATGCTAATGCCAATTATCGACTATGGAGACATAGTATATGGCTCGGCACCCCAAACTCACCTTGGCAAACTTGACACCCTCTACAATTCAATTTGTCGTTTCGTTCTCCAATGCAACTACAGCACACATCACTGCGAAATGCTCAAAGAACTAGATTGGTCATCACTAGAGTCTAGGCGCAAAGTTCACCTTTCCTGTCTTGCCTTCAAATACTTTCTGGGCAAGCTACCCACCTATCTGAACAAGCTCCTCACCACTACCACATGCAGCACTTATCGGAGATCTGACTCCAAAAGGCTGTTCATGGTCCCAAGGCTCAACAAAGTATCCTCCTTCTCTTACCGTGCACCCCAAAACTGGAACAACCTACCAGAGACTCTCACATCCACCACCAGTTTAAGTTCTTTCAAAACTAAGGCTGTCTCACATTTTAGTCTGGTCTGTAACTGTTACATAAGCCTATAATATACATCTTCTCTAACTGTGCATGCAATGTATTGTATATAATGTATACTCTGTTCATTTTATGTAACTGTATTTGTAACCATGTATTATTTGTCATATTAACTATGCCCAGGACATACTTGAAAACGAGAGGTAACTCTCAATGTATTACTTCCTGGTAAAATATTTTATAAATAAATAAATAAATAAACAGGATCATACTACCCAATCAGAGAAATTCAGGTCTTCAACAGCACAAGCAAAGGGCACATTCACTAGTTAGAATATTCATAAATATCATTGGACATGTTAATTATTGGTATGAGCTATTGTTAGCGCAAATGGAGGATTTTTCATTCAATTTTGATAGTGCCGATTGGGGTTCTTTCACACAGATGATTTTTGGTTAGTTTCTGCCCTTAGATGCTAGCCGCGGTTCAGATTATTCCGTATTGGTCAAGCCACAAACTGTCGGATACAGGCGGAGTTAGGATTTCACGACTCCTGAACCGACCATTCATTTCAGAAATTGTTACGCATATTTCAGAAAACTCTCTTTTTGTAAGTGTCATTTTAATATGGTGAAATGAGTAGAAATGTGCAAAACTGTTTAAAATCCATTCCCAAAATGGTATGTTTTTTCTCCCTCAAATTCGATTCCCTTCAAAATATTTAGCCAAGCATCAAAGCGCTGATAATGATGCAAAATTAGACCGTGAGCGAAAGATGCTGTGACCTATTTATCGTATGAGCATTAAGCGAAAATAGCGATTTCAGAGAATTTGGCAAAGTTGCATATTACATAAAATTGCAGTGCACATTGACTTATAAGGCACGGCAAATCTGCTGTAAACCTTGAATAAAATGTGTCTTTTTTCGTGACTAAAAAAGGGCCAATTTTGCATGGTTCGCAACCTCGTGCGAAAAGTTTGGACTTGTGTAGTAATGAGTGCAAATTTTAACTCATATATAGATCAGTGGCTCAGAATGACTGAGCCACTGATTGTGCCACATGTGCTAAAGCCAGGATATCCCTAATGCCTGGCCTGTTGGTGGCCCTTGAGGACTGGGGTTGGCGACCCCTGTACTACAGTATATAGAGATAAAGCAGTTGTGTGTCTCATCATCATTTTTCTCCTTTCCTTTTTTAATTTCTTTGTGGAAACGAGCAGGTCTAGCTAACAAATTATTTCAAATGTTTCACATGTATTAAAGCTGCAGACCAAGCAATATCCTACATGTGTGTTATTTTTTAATAAATCAGTTCTGTACTATGAGAAAATTAGCATTTTTTTAAAACAACTATGAATTAGATTTTTAATTTATAGTTATGTAACAAGCATTTTTTATTTTCTATAGCAACCATTTACATCTCCTTCTTCTTCTGAAACAGGCTCCGACACACCCCTTTTTGAGCCAGGCCCTCTCTCTAGCAGTGCACCAATCACTTGATCTTCCCTACAGAACGTTGCCTCTTTGGTCCTCTTGTGCTACACTGACAGCCATTTAGTGAACCCCTGAACCGAATCTTCGCCAATCAATCACAGGAGAACGGATCAATCGGCAACTTAGCTAATTACATATCATTGTGTGGATTGTATTGATGCACATATTAAAGGGGGGGGGGGGGGGCTTAAGAAGAAAAACACGGCATCTTGGACTGGTGCTTTAAATATAATAAACTAGTTTTCACACTTTTATCATTTGATAGATAAAGCAGAACATTGTTTTCTATGTCTCTAAAAGTCAGCTTGATACATACTGTAGCCCCCAATCCTGTATGACATTTTACATACTGTATGTAGGGGACATTATGCTGCACACGATATTACATATTAGTGAAATGATCTGTTTTAACCTCATGTAAAAGCACACAAATTGATGATGCTTTGTGTGATACAGTATACACAAACTTTCTGGGATTGTCCCTTTCTGAAACACTACCGTATGTTTTTCTTTTTGTACCATATCATCTCTCTCAGTTTGTACAATAAGCTTTGTATACATTTTCAACAATAGCAAACTTCAACAGAACCATTAAAAGTAAAAATAAAACATTTAAACACTCAGGCAAATATGTATTGGCTCAAACATAACATGTGGATCTGCAGAGTTATGGGTTTCCAGCTTGCATTCTCAAATTAAACTGTGAAATAATCATGGGGGAAAGAAAACACTTAAACTTAGGTTGATACTATTTGATCAATACAGCGTATATATTAACTAATGTAAAGGTAAGCATGTTCTCTCCGACATATACACCTGCAAAAGTTTCTGAGAGCACAGACTATCACTTTGAATAGACTAGACCTGCAAGACTCAGAAAGTTTCTATTATGCAACATTTTTTTTGTTCTGCCAAGTGTTGACGCTTTGGAAGGTAAGAACAGACATCCAGCACACCTGTGTACATTGGCATGAAGTTAAAACAACAACAAAAAAATAGGCAAATATCCAATTAGCTGTCATAATAAGACTTATATTATGGATTTAGGCAGATTTTTCGTAAGCCGGCTTTAAATATTGTCATGCTCAAACGACACAATTCTAAGATGTTTAGAAGAGACAATAGCGGGGAATTCAATGTAATTATTTGCAGTGTAATTCTAATTGATTGAACTTCCGACAGAAATATTTGGAACTTCTGGCTGACAATAACGGATTTGCAGCTAAGGCTTCTCTAATTTGCTGTTTTCTGTCCTACTTTTTTTGTGTACTTGACCCGATGTTTTGGTTCAAAGAGTTGTCCGGGTTTCGATTTTGGATAAATAAATAAAACATATGTTAAATAATCCTGCTGGCTCCACCTTCTCTGACACGGGATTGGACGTCAGAGTCTGACATCATCCCTGGTGTCTCAGAGGACGCAGGGCCACCAGGAGAGAGGGAGCTCTCTGTGATTTGCAATTAGGCCCTCATTGGCCCCAGCAGAGCACTGCTAGTTATTTGCTTGTTAATTTATATACAGTATCATGTGCTGGTGGGGTTTTTTGGTATGTATGTTGTGAGGGGGACTGAGTGAGAGTAGGGTAATTGACGGAAGGTGGGGGTGAGTGAGGAAAATTGGAAGTAAGAGTGACACGCAGGGGAGAGAAATACATGCGAGGCGTGGGGGTGAGTGAGGAAGAGGAAGTGAGACGGAGGGGAGAGAAATACATGGGAAGAGGGTGGGTAATAGAGGGGGCTCGTGAGGTGTGAAATAGGGGGGGCTCGCAATACCGCCGGGGGGACTGGGGGCGGATGCAACTCTAGTCCTGGGCCCCGGGAAATCTGTCGGCGGCCCTGGCTCTAGGGCAGGGGTGGCCAACTCCAGTCCTCAAGGGCAACCAACAAGTCAGGTTTTAAGGATATCCTTGCTTCAGCATAGGTGGCTCAATCAGTGGCTCAGTCAAAGACTAGTTTTCTACTTTGTGAAGAAGACAATATGAAATACAAATTATTCAACCCTATATGTAACACTATTATCATTTAAAAAAAATTACAAATTTACCATCTGTGGACTTAAGCAAATGTTAGAAAATGTATTATCGCCAGAGCTTTACCTATTAATTTAAGATTTGCTTTCTTACTGGAGATATCTTGCCGTTTACTGCCATACATTGGCGGCCGATCTGAGTCTTCTGCAGCCGCCACCGCAATGTGCGGGCAGACGCGGCTGGTTTGTTTTTTTGCCGACGCGTGCCGCGAGTCACTGATGCGCGGTCACGCGTGCCAGGGTGCGTGCGCGCGTGGCGCGTGTGCCAGGGATCCCCGAAGGTGGTGGTGGGGTAAGGAGGGATGTGGAGAAGCAGAGGGGGACCCGGAAAGCAGAGGGGACCCAGAGAAGCAGAGGCGGAGGTCGCGAGGGGAGGGGAACGAGGGGAAGGATGCGGGGAAGATGCGGCTGGCGCGCGGCCAAGTTCTGCGCCAGCCCGAAAAAAGCCACGGGACAAGATGGGTAAATGTAAGAATAAAGCTGGCCACAGCAGTAGGTGAAATATAGAAGTATATATGGAAAACACTCAATTAGTGATAGTGTAATACTATAAAAGACAATAAAAGAGTAAAACAATACAATAGAGTTCTGATGAGGGTGAAGGTGAGCAGGTAAATGTAATAACATCTGTACTCACACGGCCATGTGTGAGATCTTCACATCAGAGTTTCTTTATATTCGGGTTGTCTCCCCTCAGGATCAATCAGGCCATAGGTTCCTGGGTATCTGTGCTGGTGGACAGCCTGTGTCCTTGCTGTGATCCCAGAAAGGATGACAACCGTAGTCACAGATAAAATATATGAAATGTATTGAAAACAAGAACAAGTATACAATGACTCGCATGTAATGAAAGCACTTCCAGCACGGGTAGCCGCGTTGAGTTCCCCGATGTGGTTTCCTCCTGCTTCCGCATCCGGTCGACAGGACCTACATCGCGGAGACAACGGCGGCCTTCAGTGAACACAGTAGCTACACGTACCGACAGGAAACTACGCGTTTCGCAAAATGTCTTTGCTTCGTCAGGTTCCTGTCGGAAGTGTGTAGTAGGCTACTATTTATACCCTGCATTTCAGATTTCATTTATTACAGATTTTTAACTAATCACAATTTGCTTAAATTGACATTAATTCTCTTTTAAAAACATGTTGTAAGGTTCGCAGACCTAACACATGTTCCTATTTACATTATAAAGCTCTAATGCATCCCTTAACCCCTTGTGTGCACAGTTTGTGGACAGCACAAACTTCAACTTAGTATTAGGAGTATTGCTATAGTGAATCTTTGCGCCTATCCAAAGTGCTCAAATAGTATCAATTAGTATACAATGATGGGCAATCAGTATGTACTTGACAATGGGTAATTATACTGTCATGAAATGCCAGATCATGGAATAGCATAAACCTAAGGCCCGTAATATAGTGGGCACGCACGTGCGTGCCTGTGCGAACGCTCATGCACGTGACGCACACTTTTTGTGTGTACGGTCCGTGCTGCTGTGAGCGACAGGCTTGGAAGATACGGTGTGTGATTCTCACTGTGTGTGTGTGTCACTGTGTGTTTGTGGGTCACTGAGGAAGCTATGTGTGTGTATTTATGTGTGTGTGTCTGTGTGTATATTAAAAATTTAAAAAAAGACATGCTGTGATAATAAATTATCTATTAATATTGTGCACACATAAACACACATACACATACACACATACACACACATACATACTGTACATACATATACATTGCGGTAACGACGCGAATACTTACTTTTCGGAGTCTTCCCCAACTATAACTGCCGCTTACGCGCGATCCCACTATATTACGGGCCTAACACAATCTTCAGCTACTATTTTAGAACTATATTAGAACTATATTATTAGAACTATATTATTTTAGAACTATATTATTAGGTATAGTGCAATAGTAGATCATTACTTCTATTTAAAATGCTCAAATGGTATCGGTTGATATATAATCATAAATTGGACAAATACATATAAATTGTCCAAATATTTTTTTTTAAAGTTGGGCGGTAAATTTATACACATGCTGATGAATCCCTATACTGGCAAAGTATGCCAGATCATAGTATAGTATACACCTTTGCCAGTATAGGGATTCATCAGCATGTGTACAAATTTAATGCCCAACTTTAAAAAAAATATTTTGACAATTAATATTTATTTGTCCAATTTACTGCCATAGTACAGATCTTAAGTACACTTTCAACTATTGTTACATGTAATGTTTTTTTATCACAGCTCAACATATCTATATTCAATAGGCAATAGCTAACATTGTGATAATAGAAACGCTTTCCAATGTATGACATCCATATGAATTTATAACTTACCATTATTTCAACATTAATGGTATTTCAACATTTGCTTATTGGGCATGAACTCGCCGATTGAATAGCAGCACACAAAATGCATACAGCGAGATGATAATGATGCATATGGAACCTAATAAAACATGTACAGTATCACTTACTGTACACGTTTCAGATTTAAACTCCTGCCTTTGTTTAAAGAAATAAGATTCCCAGACAATCCTATTTTACATCAATAGCTGGCTACCAGATTCTCCTGGCACAACTGGTTTGTTAATGACTGTACAACAAATTCTTAGTGCTGGAAGTCTGAGCACAAGAAGAACACACGAAAGTAAATCTGTTTATAAATCAGTGCAGTATGTTCACTGTAACAAAGTTGTTACAGAACGCCCCAGGTATCAACAAATTCCTTCATTTGGAAAGTGCATGTCAGAAGATTGCGTCTCTTGTTCATTTAAACTACTGAACCAGTTATAGTTTCAGTAAAGGTTGGATGCGTGTCTCTATATTGATTTCTATGTACTGTATGTTCCCACTGTAATAGTTGAGATTGGGAACTAGGTAACTAAGGAATAGGCTGAAACATATCTTAGCCCTTTGTTGCCATGTGGAATTAAAATTAATGACCAGAACCTTCTTGAAGCACAGACATTTTATCAAACAGATAACAAACGTAAAGCAGGAACACGGTGCACAATGTTTGACATATCTCTTAAAAGAGGCAATTTTTCGACCATCGTAAGTTGAGTCTTCCTACAATTTGATCATTATAGTGAGGATGGGAAGAAAGGTTAAAGACTCAATCGTCTGAAGGAAAGGAGCCCGGTGGCACAGGAGGGTGGCCAGGGAAGAGCTGCGCTACAGCAGTGGCAGACCCCGGAAGTAAGTAAAGACTTCTGGGCCGGACCGCTGGGGCGCGCTCTTCCCCGGCTGTTCTCCTTTGCCGCCCTGCTGCACTCACTTGGTCCTCAGTCCTCTTCTCCCACGTGCCCACTGTCTTCCTCCTCTGCTTCCCTGCTCCGCTCTCGTGGTCTATTATTAATGTTAATGAAAACAGCTACACGCCAGCTGGTAATATCAACTCACCATGGGCGAGCGGGCGAACTTATTTGTTGAGCCATATATATTATATATATATATATATATATACTGTATATAATATTATTATTATATATATATTATATTATTATATATTAAAAGCTGTGAACAGCAGAGCATTTGCTTACAAGGGTTACATGTAAAAATGGATTTTAGGCAAAAGGTGACTCATTTGCATGTCATTTCCCAGAATCCCTTGCCACAGTGGAAGCACTGTATTCTAGGTGATGAGGCAGGGTTGCAGACCTGTCTAAGACATGTGAATGTACTCACAAGTGATATTTTTCCCCTCTACCCCCCCCCACCTTCCCCCCCTTTCCCCTCTACCCCCCCCCACCTTTCCCCCCTGTCCCCCCCTACCTCCTCTCTCCCCCCTGCTGTCTCCCCCTGCTGAGACCTGCGTCATGGGCCGAGCCCGCTCCTCGCGCAGAGGCCACTCCTGCGCTCACGCTCTTAAGCTGAAGCGGGGAACTCTTGTCTGCCTGTTGCCGATTCCTTGCTACGACTACGACCACCCGGATGTCTTCTATCCCGACCCTGCTTTGGCCATCGATTGTCCTGTCTTCTCCTACCCCGACTTTGGCTTCAATAATGACGATGCTGCCTTCTCCAATCCTGACCATGCGATGTACGACATGTCTGCGCGGACTAAGGTCGGTGATTATATAACCCCACCTCAGCCCCGCGGTCCGGTTTGTGGCGAGCATCGGCGTAACATCGCTATTCTAATCCGTCAAGGAACCCCATTCAATCTAATTAAAATGGTAACGGACCCAGGGGGTAGATTTCTAGTGGTATACGGCTCTCTTTCTGGCACGGCGATTGCCCTGATCAATTTATACATGGCAAACAAAAATCAAACAGAGTTTCTAAAAATGGTCCTAGACAAGATAGATCCAGCCAACTTATCCTCACTAATAGTGGGGGGGGGAACCTGAACATGGCCCTTAACCCTAACGAGGACAAATCACTTCCCGTTAACTGTCCACATACGGTACTCTCCCAAAAAAACGGGAAAAAATTCAGAACTGTTATTAAGGAATTCTCACTGGTAGACATATGGCGATCTCAACAACAGGGCCAAAGGGACTACACCTTCTACTCCGCACCTCACCAGACCTATTCTCGCATTGATTACTTCCTAGCTACCAAGAATGTTCTGGATGCCTCCTCAAATTCAGATGTGGGCCCGATCACTTGGTCGGACCGCGCTCCTATAATGTTAACTCACTGTTCCATTTGTAAAGTCTAGCTCCTTTAATTGGAAACTAAATGATTCAATGTTGAATCACTCGGAAATAGACAGAGAAATCAAAACAGCCCTTTCGGAGTACTTTACTATTAATGAAGGCTCAGTTATATCACCAGCGGTACTTTGGGAGGCCCATAAGGCAGCAATAAGGGGCAACTTTATTTCCATTGTATCCCATAGAAAGAAGGTCAAGCTAAAATTACTTAAAGATTTAACAGAGAATATTATAAAGCTAGAGCAACAACACAAGGCTAACCCTTCGGGGGAAAAAATCAAAACCTTAACCGCTGTGAGAAATGAGATCAAAAAAATCCAATTGGAAGATGTAGAAAAAGCCCTTAAATGGAATAAACAAAAATACTATGACAAGGGCAACAAGGCCGACAGACTTTTGGCTAGCAAGCTAAGGGGAATACAGAAAAGGTCCCAAATTACTGCAATCAAGAATAGGTCTGGCGAGATAATATATAATGATAAAAAGATTGCGGACGAATTTACTACATTTTACACTGATCTATATAATCTAAATACTCAAGATGGGGATGTAAAAGTTTCAGCATCAGCAGCAATTTCGGACTACTTAGACAAATGTAGCTTACCAGCCCTCACAGAGGAGGAAAACCAATTACTTAACGGAAAAATAACACGAGAAGAGCTGGCGGACGCAGTTAAGGTGTTAAAATTTTTGAAAGCACCGGGCCCTGATGGCTTCACCAATGTCTACTATAAAAGATTGCTCCCGACCTTGTCCACTCACTTGTTGAATTTGTTTAACTCCTTCATGGAGGGCACCCCAATACCAGCATCAATGTCTCTAGCTAACCTTGCAATTATCCATAAGGAAGGCAAAGACCCGATGCAATGTGGGAGCTACCGACCAATATCCCTATTGAATAATGATCTTAAATTGTACAGTAAAATACTGGCAAACAGATTGAACCCCATCCTACCCAGACTTATAAACATTGATCAAGTGGGGTTTGTCGCAGGCCACCAAGCCGCAAATAACACCCACAAAATAATAAATTTAGTAGACCATATCAACCTCACAGACACCAAGGCGGTTCTCCTGAGTTTAGACGCAGAGAAGGCGTTAGACAGAATTGATTGGCTATTTCTTGATAAAACCTTGCATAAGTTCGGCTTCAAAGACTCATTCCTCGAGGGGGTCCGAGCACTCTATTGCAACCCTTCCACAGTAGTCAAACTCCCAGGGGGCACAGCAAGGAACTTTGAAATAAAAAATGGCACAAGACAGGGCTGCCCCCTATCCCCGCTCCTCTTCGCTTTGACTATAGAACCATGACAATGTAAATATACAGGGCGTACTAATTGGCAACACAAACTATAAAATCTTGCTATTCGCAGACGATATCATTCTAACATTTACTCATCCACAAACCTCCCTTCCCAACCTTCATAAAGAACTGTCAGAATTCGGCAAAATTTCAGGCTACAAAATCAACAATGACAAATCTGAAGCCCTAAACCTAAATCTATCAGAGCCAGAGGCTAAACTGCTTAAATTAAATTTTAATTATAGGTGGAGTTCCTCATACATCAAATACTTGGGAGTAAATGTATCCAGAAACTACCACTCGCTATACCGATATAACTATCCGACCTTATTCGGAAAAATTTAAAAAGATCTGGACAAATGGGAAGGGTACCAGATCTCATGGATCGGGAGAATGATCTCGGTGAAGATGAATATACTCCCTAGATTGTTATACTTTTTCCAGACACTTTCGATCCGTGTCCCTGGCTCTGAACTAAAAAACATCCAAAATAGGCTGTTTAAATTCATTTGGCAGGGCAAAAACCAAGTTTAAACTCTCGGCCACGAGCTCTCAGCTCTCCCCGATCATAAACAACCCCAAGTTTCCCCAAGGGTGCGAATCTAAACAGTTTGAACAATTTGGATTTTAGGGGACAAGGGCGGTCGCCGACCTAATGAGCAGTAGAAGGCTGCTGAGCTTCCAAGAACTACGCACCAAATATGAGGCACCAGTACTAAGCGTATTTAAATATCTCCAAATTCGACACTTTATCCAAAAGATGTTCCCAAAGTCTGAATTTCCCCCTCTCACAAACTTTGAGATGCTGTGCCAGGTTGGCACTCATCAAAAAGGTCTAATAACACAAATCTATGCTGGAATGGAGAAAACAGCGGACCTCCCCGCACATGATTACATGCTCAAATGGGCTGCGGAATTGAATACAGTTATAGACAGAGAGGATTGGGAAGACATTTGGAACTCAGCCTCAAGAACCGCAACATGTACCACAACAAAGGAAAACATCTATAAAATGCTATTTCACTGGTATCTTACCCCAGTGAGATTAATGCAAATCTACCCCCTGGCCTCCGACTTATGCTAGAGAGGCTGTGGACAAAAAGGGGACATGGCCCACATTTGGTGGTCCAGTCCGATAATCCAGAATTTTTGGCTTATGGTTCAATTCTAATAAATGAGGTAACTGGCCTCGCAATTCCTATTGATCCACTGACCTACCTACTCGGCAGGCCAATAGAGGAAATTGACCGCCCAGTTAGGAAATTAATCTCCTTCATTTTAACAGCGGCAAGATGTGCGGTGGCGTTCTCCTGGAAAAAGATGGGACCCCCCATCAAGCAGATGGTTAAAAGAAGGGTGAACGAAGTGATGCTAATGGAGAGACTAACAGTGTTCCTCAAGCGTAAAACAGAGGGCTACTATAAGATCTGGGAACCCTGGCTTAACAACTGGAGAAGGGATTCCCCCCCTCCCCCTCCCCCTCCCCCTCCCCCTCCCATCTTTCCTCTCTATCTTTCTGACCTCACTCTTATGCTCTTTCCTATCTTAAACATATCTCAAAAACCCTTATTTTATTAGGCTGTTATTATTCAGTGAAATGCCTGTAATCTTGAATTTTGCCTAATAAAAACGTTTGGGAAAAAAAAAAAAAACCTTTATTAAACGGTGTAAATGTAAATACAAATATGTCAAAATACTTATTTCAACAGCTCGCGCTTGCAAAATTAGGCTGCGTCCACGCTGACGCTGAGAGCGGTTACATCACCAACTTTCCAAGCTTGGGCACAGGGTGTCCTGCATAATTTTGCCAGCACGAGCAGGGGGGTGTTGATCTGGGCTATTTTTGTGTGTGGCTGTGTGTTTGTGTGACTGTGTGTGTGTGTATGTGTGTGTGTGTGTGTGCGCATTGACTGCTGCTGAGAGTGCTTCAAAGTCAAGCGACAAGCTTTGGAGAGCAACACGCCCCCCAGTTTGCGCACCGCTGCATTTAATCACCACATACACACACACACAATCACAACACAGACACAGCACACATACTCAATCACAACACACACAATCAATCACAGCCAACACAGACACAACACACACTCAATCACAACACACCTCCACACACACATACTCACAATACACACAGACACAACACACACTCAATCACAACACACACACACAATCACAACTAACACAGACACAACACACACTCAATCACAACCAACACAGACACAACACACACACAATCACAACACACAGAATCACAACCAACACAGCTACAGCACAAACATAATCACAACCAACACAGACAACACACACACACTCAATCACAACACACAATCATAAGTCACACACTTTCACCTGGGGGAGGAAGTACTACTGTAAGCATGCTCCTGTCCCCCATGATGCTGAAAAGCGGGTAACACAGGAGGAGGAGGGCGTGTCTGTGTGCATAGAAGGAAAGCCCCGCCCCTGCAGCAGGCAGACAGCACAGAGAAGCAGCAGCACGGAGCTGCTTCTTGGCCTCCCGTGCACAGATCTGCCCACCCCACAGGTATCGACATACATTGTACTTGAGAGAAACTCATGGCAATCAACACTTTTGACACTTCATCCCATGGTAGTTCCCATTCCTATTCAGCTCAGTGGCCCATGGAAAAGGAGGGATTAGATAGAGCTTGCAGGGAGACTAGGATGCCAATGAGACCGCTAGACGAGCAGGCTCAAAAGGAGTGAGGTATGCAGTATAGGCCACATTATGAGAACATATAAGACCAGCACAGTTGTCATCTTTTGCCCGCAATCTCAGTTTTCCTGTTCATTTAACAGGTGTTAAAATAGAAGGGGCATGCAATTAACTGGGGAGGAGTGGCTCAGTGAGTAAAGACACTGACTGGTATTGCGTTTGAAGCAGGGGAACCTTGTTCAATTCCCGGTGTCAGCTCCTTGTGACCTTGGGCAAGTCACTTTATCTCCCTGTGCCTCATGCACCAAAAACATAGATTGTAAGCTCCACGGGGCAAGGACCTGTGCCTGCAAAATGTCTCTGTAAAGCGCTACGTAAAACTAGCAGCGCTATACAAGAACAAGCTGAAAAAAAACAGGACATATCTTAGTACATATAACTAAACACAAACCTATTTACAGGACTCACAGTGAGGACCCCAGTCAGCATTCTAAAGAACCTTCTTCTGGAACATAAGGGGCGGCTATATATACCCTTACATTGACATCATGGGCCTTTATAAAGTGATACAGTATGTGATTTCATTAACAAATGTTAAAAATCGCTTACAATTTGAGTTATGTTCGTGTTATGCGGTGGTAGTATTGGGAAAATTTCACTGGTCACATCTACATCATCTCTATTGTATTAATTAGTGTCTACTGCAAATGGAGCAACTGTACACATGTAGTCTTAAAAATATGTCCAATCATACAATATATAGTATACAAGTGAATTTAATAGCTAGTGCAAGTAATGGGGTATCCAAGCAAACCTAGGTGTGTCTGGAAATGCAGGCTTTGCTGTGGATCTAAACAAAAATCTATCTTTAAGTTCAGCAGTGTTCTCCGTAAAGAAAGGACTAACTGCCATAACATGAGTTGAGTTTTCTTGACAATCCTAAAAGATCACAAAAACTGCATATATAAAACTGTGCTGCAAAAGACCTCTTGAAAATGTTTATGATATACAAGCAAACATATGGGTGTCTCACAATAGAATAACATTCTTTGCTCTGCAGCATTTTCCCTTAAACCTCAGCTGTCAACACTGGCTAAGATCTCAACCTATCAAATGTCATGGACGTCCCAATGTTCCCATCACCTTCTATCCACTTAAAATGCTTCACTTCCTTTTAATCGGAATAAGCTCAGATTAACTCCCGGGACTAGATTGCTGTTTTCATAATGTTAACAGTCTGAAACAGAGCGTGTCAAGCAATCTAAGCTTTTTGCTTTTTTTCTACATCTCTTAAAAGTTATCACATTTCTGTTGGGGGGAAAAAAAAGCTCCTTTATTTTCAAGGAAGGCAAATACATGCACTAAACTATACAGTTTAAATCCACAAGGGAAAGAGTGGGGAATAAAACAAATGATGTCACTGAAGTTTACGTATGATTCATGAACTCCTGTTCATCTTATAATATATACATACATATATATATATATACAGTGTTCAACAAATCACCCAAAAATCTACTCGCCGAACAAAAAATCTACTCGCCACCTAGCCCTGACCCCAGCCCCGCCCCCAGACCCGCTTTTTTTTCAAAAAATGAATAAATTCCTAGTAAGAGCAACATTCGTTTTTGACATTAGTTTATTTATTGTATTAAATTATACTACAATTAGTCCTTGTTACGTGTGTGTGTGTGTGTATGTTCCTGAACCCCATAACTAGTGCCTGGACGCCCCCGCGTCACAATATCTAAAGCAGCAATCCTGCCTGGGATCTTACCTGATCCGCAGTCCCTCAATATCCAGGTACCCTCATTCCCGCAATGTTAGGGGGGATTCCGATGTCTTCAGTGTGAAGCTCGAGAGTTAGATCTGGAAGAAAGCAGTATAGGTTATTTCGGTGTAGGTATAGGGCAGTTAAGATATATAGGGTAAATAAGAGATCCAGAGTGTGTGGGTGAGAGACAGAGAGACAGAGAGAGAGACAGAGAGAGAGACACACACACAACAGAGCGGCACACACACACACAGAGAGAGAGAGAGAGAGAGAGAGAGAGAGAGAGAGGGAGAGAGAGAGAGAGAGAGAGAGAGAGAGAGACAGAGAGAGAGAGACAGAGAGAGAGAGAGAGAGAGAGAGACAGAGAGACAGAGAGAGAGAGAGACAGAGAGAGAGAGAGACACACACAGAGAGAGAGAGACACACAGAGAGAGACACACAGAGAGAGACACACACACACACACAGAGAGAGACACACACAGAGAGAGAGACACACACACACACAGAGAGACACACAGAGACAGAGAGAGAGAGAGAGACACACAGAGAGAGACACACACACAGAGAGAGAGAGAGACACACACACAGAGACACACACACAGAGAGAGAGACACACACACACACAGTGAGAGAGAGAGAGACACACACACAGAGAGAGAGAGAGAGAGAGAGAGAGACAAACACAGAGAGAGAGAGAGAGAGACACACACAGAGAGAGAGAGAGAGACACACACACAGAGAGACACACACACACAGAGAAAGAGAGACACACAGAGAAAGAGAGACACACAGAGAAAGAGAGACACGCAGAGAAAGAGAGGGTGACACAGGGAGAGGGAGACACAGGGAGAGGCAGAGGGTGACACAGGGAGAGGGAGAGGGTGACACAGGGAGAGGGAGAGGGTGACACAGAAAGAGGGTGAGGGTGGCACAGGGAGAGGGAGAGGGTGACCTAGGGAGAGGGTGACATAGGGAGAGGGTGACACAGGGAGAGGGTGACACAGGGAGAGGGCGACAGGGAAAGGGTGAGGGTGACACAGGGAGAGGGTGAGGGTGACACAGGGAGAGGGTGAGGGTGACACAGGGAGAGGGTGAGGGTGACACAGGGAGAGGGAGAGGGTGATACAGGGAGAGGGTGACACAGGGAGAGGGTGACACAGGGAGCGGGTGACAGGGAGAGGGTGACACAGGGAGAGGGTGACACAGGGAGAGGATGGCACAGGGAGAGGGTGACACAGGGGAGGGTGACAGGGAGAGGGAGAGAGGGTGACACACTCACAGACACACACACTCACTCACAGACACACACACACACACACATACACACTCACAGACACAGACACACTCACAGACACACACTCACAGACACACACACACACACACAGACACAGACACACTCACAGACACACACTCACAGACTCACACACAGTCAGTCACACACACAGTCACTCAGTCTGTCACTCACACACACACACTCACCCGCACGACAGTGGGCCCTCCACATGGCAGCGGGGGCCTCCGCACGGCAGCAGGGCCCTCCACACGGCAGGAGGGCCTCTGCAAGGGGCCGCCCCCCCTCCAGAGGCAGACACCGCTGCAGCAGCACCCCTCGAAGCAGCCGATGCCGCACGCCCCCCCCCCGAAGCGGACGCCGACGCCGCAGCACGACTCCCCCCCCCCTTCCTGAAGCAGAACTAAAAGCGGACCCCCTTCAGAGGCGGACACCCCCCGGCAGCAAGCAGGGATTGGGGGAAGGGGGGGAGGAGATCAGGGGCAGGAGTGGGAGGAGATCAGGGGCAGGAGGGGGAGGAGATCAGGGGCAGGAGGGGGAGGAGATCAGGGGCAGGAGGGGGAGGATATCAGGGGGAAGGGGCTAACCCAGAGCTGCCTGCCGGACCTCTTCCCCGCGTTAACCCAATCAGGGAGGGGGAATATTTATTTAAACAATAAAAAAATAAAAAATTTGACACGAGCTGGGGAATTCATAAAGCCGCAGCACGGCTCGCCATCGGCCTAAATCCACTCGCCACGGGCGTGTGGTTATAATTATTTGTCGAACACTGTATATATATATATATATATGTATATATATATATATAAAACATACGATACCGTTTGAAGCATGAGATCAGGAGACAGCACTTTGGTAAGTTTGATCACAAGTTTTTCTATTGAAAAAGACACATTAACTGACGTTTCAGTCCCCCAGTGGGACCTTTCTAAAGGTGGTGCAAGAAAGGTCCCACTGGGGGACCGAAACGTCGGTTTATGTGTCTTTTTCAATACTTAAACTTGTGATCAAACTTACCAGAGTGCTGTCTCCTGATCTCGTGCTTCAAACGGTATCGTATGGTTTATTATTGTTTTATGGGACAAGCACCTAATTTTTTCTACTTGCAAGTGGAGTGCCGGCTGCTTCTGTGGATTATATATATATATAATAGATAAAGAATATCACAAGTGAGCACATTCACATGTCTTAGACAGGTCTACAAACCTGCCTTTCATTATCACCTAGCTATAGTGCTTCCATTGCAGCAGGGGATTCTGGGAAATGACATGCAAATGAACACACAGTGCAAGTGGAGTGCCGGCTGCTTCTGTGGATTATATATATAATCCACAGAAGCAGCCGGCACTCCACTTGCACTGTGTGTTCATTTGCATGTCATTTCCCAGAATCCCTTGCTGCAATGGAAGCACTATAGCTAGGTGATAATGAAAGGCAGGTTTGTAGACCTGTCTAAGACATGTGAATGTGCTCACTTGTGATATTCTTTATTGGAGGTCCTACGAGGACCGAAACATTGGTCATGTTTGTGCTGTGTTTACTTCTGAATACAGGTTTTTTTCACTTACCTTTGAGTGCTGTCTCGTGTCTGTTCCTGCTGGGGTGGATTGTTTTTTCTATTATTATTGTTATAGAACATGCACCGCAATAGTTTTGTGTATTTGGAGTGCCAACTGACCCCCCTGTTTTATATATATATAGTGATGCCCACACCACATTGCTGTCTCTTTTAGTCCCAATGTGAGGCAGGGAACACTTTAATTTTTTATATGGGGTTTAAATCATACTAACAGACCCACTGTCCCTTTAAGTCCAAACGAAACATAAAATAAAGTCCAAAAGAAACATAAAATAAACTCCTACTCCTCTTATTAGACTAACTGTACATTCAGCTTCAAAACCTTTCTAATGACAACTAGCCAACTACACTGGTTCCCAGCTTAATACATGCCCTGGCATATGCAACAATGTACACAGTCTGTGCACACAACAATAAAGGGGTTTGCTTATCTTAGTCCATTGGAACTGATGTCCCTGCTTCAGCACGGTCTGTCGTCTTTCCTGCTTTCCTCTGGGATTCATACCCAGGCAGTTCCAGCAGACTCCGCGATCACCATCCATCGGGTCCAATGAACTGTGCCAGCCTTACTTGATGGGGAGCACGTCTCTGTCCCCCTCTCTGGGACAGCAATCTCTCTCTCTCTGTGACTCTCAGCATGGCTCTCTGGCAGCATGGCAGCTTTTCTGTTGTCACTTCCTGACTATTAAAAACTCCATGAGCAATCAGGAGTTCAGCCTTCTCAATTAGGCATCAGCTGAACTAGCTACTTCTAAGGAGGATTAACACTCTGTTAGCTGGATAGCACACTTACTGCACTGTTCCAGGACCTAGAGATACCTGATGGTATCACAATATATATATATATATATATATATCAAACACACAAGAGAACAAAGAAGCCACTATTACAAGCACTCAGACATATCTGAAAAACTATTTGACACAAGATGCAGACAAGGTGAATTACCAAAACTTACAAAAAAACAATCTCACAATTATTTAACATTTGAACATGTAAAAGAGACAGCAATAAGATATCAGTTGGTGGTTGAAGAAGATTGTATTATTGCAGTATTTTTTTTTAAATTCCTATTGTAGTCATTGTTTAATTCTTGTTTTCATTTACGTTTGGGCTGATGAGCATCAACACTGTGTTCATGCAGGAAACACATCCAGCGATGCTGTATGGATGTGAAGCGTGTGCACTAAATGCTGTACACTAAATACAAAGTTCAAGAAGAAATGACATCACTTATCACAAGAACAAATGACTATCACTGGACAGGGATGGTATTCCATGGATATCAAATGACCAAGACGATGACCAATAGTAAAATGGCAGGATGAAATCACAATTGTTTTTCGGATTAACATGGAGAAGGGAGGCTTGCAACCAGAGTACCTGGAAGATCATTGGGGAGACCTTCATCTAACAGGGTATTGATAAGGGCTCATGTGTTTTATCCTTGAAAAAGAACGCTGCGACGTTCGAAATGCATTGGATGGGTCTTTTGCCACATTAAAGTGCCCTTTTAATCATTTTTTTGTTCTGGTTTCTTCCTGCTCCGTTTGTGCTGGTGCGCTTTTTGGTCTCCCTTTTCCCTGTATTGCATTGAGTAGCTGCACAGCCTGCCTGCCTGCCCTACCAGGATGTGAGTATTTGCATATTTTTCAGGGGAACCTGCCAATGAGACATATGGTGAGTGGGTTGCACCACACACCACCTGTCTTCAGGAGGATAGTACCCATTATATGACACAATAGGTACTATATCAATTGTTAGTACCCTGGTACAGTGGTCTGGCTTATTATCATTTTGAGATATACCTGCATTTGAGCGCTTCAGCTATTTTCCATCTTTTACCTGATACTCTTCCTTTTCCTTCTCTCTTACACTCCCTTTCTGTCACTCTCTCATACCTTGTTTCCCTCTATCACACAACTGCAGCTCTGTAACTGTCTCTGACAGACAGTATTTAAAATATATATATTAAGACTCCCTAGGGTTCTATCCCAACGGGTGTCTTAGCGAGATTTAACTCCCCTACAATTTGGGAGATTTAAATACCCTGCCATTGGATTTGTGTCCCGGGAGCCGCGCAACAGTGCGTCTCTCCATCTTGGTTCCTGCTCCGCAGCGTGCCCTCGGCATGCCTCTGTGCGGCAACCCGACTTTGCGGACCCCCCAGCAATGAGCAGGTACACTGGGGGGCACGACACATGCCCTAATTTTCTACCTCCACCAATATGACTTCCCGCTTACCACCCTCTGAGCTTTCCGCTGGAAATTCTCAAAATTAGACAAATTAACTTTTTCCAAGATCATTTTCATCCTCCACTTTGCTGGCTCTGCATTAAATGATATATAACTTACACGGTTTTTGTCTTCTCCAGCAATACAATACAAAACATCTTCTGTAATTCAGCTCTATTCTTGCAATGTTTTTGATCTTACCCCCTGTTCAAGGCTGACATCTCTACACATACTGCGCAATCAGACAAACTGCTGTATTTAGATCATAGGTATTGCAAACAATGAAATAAGCATTCAGAAAATAGGTTATTTTAAAAATATTTTATACTAATAGTTTTTTTTTTTAAAGAACCGTAAACGTATCATAGGCATAAAAGGATTTATCTTTGATACAAATACTTGCTACAACATGTCTCCAGCTGTAGCTCTTATGTAAATTATTTTTCCCCAAAAAACATTTGTCACATCATCAATAACTTTATTCAAATATCATACTCTATGACTTCAAATAGAGCATTGAACAATGCTGCTAGGATCTTTTTGACCTCAAATACAAATAGCCTTTGACAGGTAGTTGAAGTTTGAATAATTACCTTTGCATTTTGTGCCTTAACACATTATATTTCACACGCAATAACATTTCAATGACTAAGTGAAAAACAAACCATCACCAGTAATGGTCATCCGAAATGCCACTATTCTGGTAATAAGTAATAAATTACCATCACTCCCTAAACGTTGTACATCACAGTGTTTTATTTTTTTTTAATGGTTTTTAACATTCAGATATAGCATGAGTTTTTGTTCTCTTAGACATTACATGTTGATATAGTGTAATATTCTGTTGCAACATGCCATTTAATCTGTTGGAAACTCTTTGATATACTGAGTTATACTGGTGTAGCCAACTTCTCTTAGGCTACTAATTCTGTGGCCCCTCTAGCCCTGTAAGCCCCAGTAAAGAGTGTGCAGTGTTGAGAACAAATCCTGCAGGGCCTGGTTGTATTGTTATATGTGTGATACCTGATAAAGATCAGGAGTAGCCTGGTATTACAAGGGGGGCATATGACTGATAGGAGGCCGGCTTACAAACCACTTCCCTGGGAAGGAGGAGGTTTCCCTCAACGGGTTAGAGCAAGGGTTCTGGGAGTTAGTTCTGCGCTGCCCTCCCTGCTATGAGGATGCAGAAGTAAGCCTCTCCTGGACAGGAGGGGGCTGAGGCCTTGCCCTGTTAGGGGGTAAGGTATGCTGAGGAGGCGTGCTCAGGGCCTCAAGCCTGGGGTACTGCCTTCAAGGAATGTAACCTGTAATGATGTACTGAACCTAGTAAACTCCAGTTATAACCACTCAGTGTGATGTCTGGAGTGTGAACACTAAGAAGTGTTGCCTATGAGGTTCATCCTGGCTGCACAAGGATCCTCCTGGGCTGGAGGCACTGCGCTGACCGAACCACCATCACTGAGAGCCTGTCCTGGTGCCTCCCTATACCATCGTAGAGTTCTCAGGCCTTCTGTTCTACCTGACAGGTATGCACCCGCACCAGAATACACAGATAGCTATATGATCTCACTTAGGCTGGGGGGAAAGGTGCTACACTGGGATATGTTTGTCATGGGAGACCAGGACTAACACACCAGGGATCACATCACCAGGCAGAACAACATAATTAATCAAATTGAATTTATTGGACAATAATATATCCACAACTGTTACAGACATACAACACACACTCCCAACTGGGGTAACTGGGAATACCCTACAGCTCTAGGTGCAGGGACCTGATGCACCTGGTGCAGGTGAGAAGATTTCCCCTGCTCTTCTCCCACACAGAGTCCCAGAAAATGGTCTTCAGGCCTGGGACCTGAACTGGAGCTCAAAATCTGCAATAGCCAGAGACATAGAGCAAGAGCTGACTAACAGGGGCCTCCCTCCCCACCTTTATACCCCATGCCACAACATGAATACATGAAGAGAGGTTTAAGGCTCTTTAATATGACCCAGCCCCTGATTGGTGGCTAGAAATGCAACATAACTTTGGTTACATAAAAATAGTTAAATGGAAAGGTCACATAAAACTTTGCCACATTTCTCCTGAACACAAAATAACCCCTGGTCCCTGAAGTGCTGGAACCAGGCTAAATAATACATAGATATTTATATATATACAGGTGAACCCCGTTATAGCGCGGTCCTTGGGGTCCACCCGAGACAACTGCGTTAGTAACGGGGTCGCGAAAAACAAAATGGCCGCAGCGGAATTTTTTTTTTAAAATGGCCGCTGCATCACTGCTACCGCGTCTGCCGGAGGGAAAGCTGAGAACTCTCCGAGCGTTCCCAGACCCGGTGGGGCAGTGGCAACCACACACAGCTCTTACCTGGCATCTGGCAGCTCTGCTCCCCGTCTCTGTTAGTTTTAGGAATGCCCAGCATATCACTGCTGTGTTACGATCGCACTGCGCATGTGCATGGGATCGGCTTTCAAAGAATAGACTATGGCGTCCCTGCTTTGTTTACATGAGCCATGTGCCGTGACGTCACATGACCCCGCTGGAACGGAACTGCAGAGGAGCAGGGGGAACAGGCAGCCCACATCTCACAAGCCGCTCCGAGTGCAGCGAGCACACAGAGCGCCCACAGAACACCGTATGAACACCGTGTTTGAGAAGGGGGTTACTGTGAGTAGGGAGGGGGTTACTGTGAGTAGGGAGGGGGTTACTGTTTGAGCAGGGGGGATATTTTTAGCAGGAGGGTACTGTACTGTGAGCAGGGGGGGATACGGTGAGAGAGGGGGGGTACTGTAAGCAGGGGGGGGTACTGTGTGAGCAGGGTGTACTTTGAGCAAGGGGGGGCTGTGAGCAGGGGGGCATGTTTTGTCCCAATTTTACCCGACCACCCCAAAAAAAATAAAAAAAATGAAAATTTTTATTTTAAATAATTAAAAAAATACGGGAGCCACGTGAAAACCGCGTTATAACCGATTTCGCATTATAATGGATCGCGCTATAATGGGGTTATAAAATGCCTCGCTTTAATATGCTAACACTATGTGCAACGTGTGAGGTATTTAACAACAAATGACAATCTTGCTGACGTAATCTATCTTTGGTACAGAAAGCTGCCTAGCCTCATTGCCAAGATGAGCATCTTCATCTTTTGGTAACACAAGTGCTGTTCATTTCTATGGGGTTTTTTTCACTTCATGATTTATGTCAAAAAGAAACAAAAAGTGAAAAACATATAGGTAAAAATGAAGGGGGGGAGGGGAACCTTTTTGAAACCTAAAATAGTGTTCAACACTCTTGAAAGACGTCTGAAGTTGCCTCTCCTTGGTCAGCAGGGGTAATGGCAGGCATGACCTTTATTAAAAGCAGTCACATCTACCCCTACTGTCACAATGTTATCTGTTAAATCAATGTCACTCGCTATATCTGTAATTTGGGGGGTTATACATTAATTTGCAATACTGACAGGGTTGGTTTATGGATTTCTCGACTAGAGTTCGCTTTGAAAAATTGTTCATGATTTTTTCCGCTCAATTTTGCATTTTTGACTTTCACTATAATGTTGCTATAAAGGTCACATGGGCCTCAGTTGTGTGAGTGTCTTCAAATGTGCTTCATACATTTGGGGGCAAAACAAGATATCTGCAAATTTTGCCTGGATTGTGAATTTCACCAATAAATATTGCACTTCTCTACTATTATGTTAATGGCAGAATAATGGCAACCACATCTGTACTTTGGTTTTATAGACAAAGTCACCCCCCAGTAGCACTCCCATATAAACAATAAGGCATGGTATTAATACAGTATGTTTTGGTGAGTTTGGCCTTGTGAATTGATAAATGGCAACATATTTATCAAGTGCCAGTATGAGTTATCACGTCCGTTCCAACGTTAACTTCCATTGACTTCAATGGATATGAATGCCGAAACAGGTGCAATAACCCATTCTGGCAATTGACAAATGTACTCTATAGTCTTTATTTGAAGGTTTTATCAATTCTTTACAAAACAAATTTAAAAAAACATGAAATGAACAGGGACATGTGTGCAAATCTCAAATTCTGTAAAGATAAAAGACACGAAGATCATCAGTTCCATGTTGTGTCCACTTGTGTTTTAAATCAACAAATCCGTATTAATGATAGCGATTATATTAATATTATCATTGCCATAAGTGAGATAAACATTTTGATCTTGTTGTACAGTGTACATTGGAATATAAGTATTGTGGTATAGAATACTTTTTTTTTATATAACATACTCTTCTGTACACATGGAAAACAGCAATACTGTGAAAGCACTAGTCTGAGTTAGTGTGCATATAGTACATATAATACATAAATTATATAAGCAAATCATATTGTGTTGACTTGGTTTGGACTTGCTACAGTATGTTTACACAGTGGTCAAGTGTAATTGTAATGGACGGCACAGAGTACCAACCCTTTCTTATGTACAAGTACAGAGAATCACTACTTTCTATTTCACACTTACAGTTCCATTTTGTTAAAGAAAAGGAAATTCATGTTAGAAAGAATCTCCCCTGCTTTTATTTTATGGCATAAAAACAATAATATCATATTTCTAAAATACAGTCCCATCGCTATGTACCAATGCTTTACAATTGTTGAATCTATTAAAATGACACAAAGTACCCTTACTTTTTTAGGCCATTTCGACCCTTGTGTATTTATATATGAAACATCATATTTGCAAACTTGGAGAACAAATGTTATATCCAAAAAAAGTTATTGTTTATTGAATTTTGACACATCTTTTTTTACTCATAGTCACACACAATTAGCAGCTGCCTTGATTTGAGTAACAGTGTTACTTAGAAGGGGGTCAGTGGGTAACCCCGATCACATAAAGATAATAAGCACACATTTGTATTGTATGAGGCAAGGACATGATTTTAGTGCACGTTCGTTTTAATAACACATTGAAAAATTGCCCACAGTTCCCTTCTAAAGTACTAAATATAAGGGCATCAGAAGTAGATCAAGGACAAGATTCATTCTTGTTAATGATCTCATGACTGTTATTTATCCCAATTGAATTACATTTAGGAATAAAACAGAACGGTGTTAGAATGAGCACAGCTGCCACATGTGTACAATTTTGGTCCCTGATAACACTGGGGAAGCACTTTAGAAATCACACTTGGTCTGTGCCAATATGGCAGGATTAAAATAAAAATTAACATATGTCTGCAGATGGTCCAGCATGCCTTGTTGTAAACACCTGGCAAATAGTTGGCTGACATATGTCTGATGAAGTCGGTGACCAGAAAAAAAAAATAACACAGTCTGTAAAGGGATAAGGCACAACCTAATGTGTGTATATTAATGCCCGGCTGTAGTTCAGTGTGCTATTTTGAATATTAATATGAATTCTAATAACCAACATGGATTTTTAGATACACCCCCTGAAATGAAATGCATGGGTTTATATATTTCAATCTGCAGGGCAGATAACAATCTCTAAATTACTGGGCAGATAACAATCTCCCAATATCCTGTAAGAAAATTAAGGTAGTCTTAAATAACAGCAAATCCATCTTTGGTATAAACACAGACTTACTTTCTAACAAGTGTTAGTTCAATATAGTGCTTACACGTACAGTAGTGACCGCTAAAAAATACATCACTTTATAAGAGAGATGCATGAGAGATAGGGAGGTGTGAAATTGCCCAAATTCGCTTTGCCTGTTTCACTAGAACTTTTTAACTTGAAAGGTTGGGGGCGAAATTGACCAAATAGATTTTCTCCATAGAAGAATCTACCCTGAAATATGGGTGGGGAAGAAAGAGACAAAGAGAAGGGGAGAAGTCACAGTCATATTTGGTAGCGTATCCATTGAGTTGTATACCTCCCAAACACTCTATATAACATGTGAGGAGATAACGGTGAACACACCAGAGAGACCTGGGAAGAAACCCAATTTGAATATGCACATGTAACACCCTTTCCCTATCCCTACGGGAAATAGTGGAAATTACGGTCACTGGTGCTACCTGTTAGGCGTACAGAAGGCCTGAGCCTCAGCTCCTGGGGGGGAGCCTGGAATGACAATGTGTTCTCTCTCTCTGGTGGAGAGCCTCCACCTATGAGGATCCAGCGTAGCAGGATGGCTCCTCATAGGAACTCGTATACCTTTATGGTATACCCCAAATAACACAATCATAACAGGGTATATAATACTACTACAGTAAGCCCAAATATTACCACATACTGTAGGTACAATAACAACAAGTTTAATAAGAATATAACCATAGGGGATAGCAAGTCCCAATAATAATGAGGGAGGTTGGGCACCTATAACCCAGTGTCTGGCAAACAACCCTTCCCAATGTGTGTATGAGGGCAGCGCTACCCTCCCCATTGTGGTGGTGCACTTATACCTTCCTGGTTAAGTCCTTAACCAGGGAATACTTCCAAACAGAGGATGATCAGCAATGGTGTCCCACGCCGTGGGGTCTCCGACAACAGTCCCTCACACCTCATGTCCGAATGCTGCGTGGTGACACTTCTCACCTGGGAGACTCCTCTCCTGGCTCTGTTCCTGCTCTGCTGTTACCGCTCACTAATGGTAGATCCCTAACTGCGTGGCTGGCCCTACACCCTCCACTCAGGTGAAAGGACTGCCTAGGGTCTAGGGGTAGTATGTCTGGCCTAGTCCTCCTTGCAGGCTCAGGATCAACTCGCCATGCTGTCCCCAGTCCGCAGAGGAAATCCTGAGCACAGGACATCCTCTCTCTCTGTTTCTCTATCCAGTTTGGGTGTGCCATGATGGCCACTGCATCATCTGCATAGGAGACCCATAGCCTGATGTGGGTGTACCTAGATGGCCGATGCAACTTTGCTGCTTCTCCCGAGTAACAGAGGCTATTTCTCCCCAGGAGTGGAGAAGGGAGAACCCTGCTACACACAGTATATTCTAAAGGATTAAATTAGCATATTTCGTAGGTATCTCACATGTGTTCACAGGTATCTCTCCACGTACTATATAGAGAACTGTTTGGGCGGGTATTTAACTCAAAGGGTACTCTCTCTCTCGTAGCAACATCCTGGGTATGTGGAGCATAATGAAAGACACCATTTGTGTCAGGGCAAGTAAGCCCATTGTCATCTTGCACACTTATAGTAAAACATACAGGACACTTACAGTAACTCCAATGCTGTAAAGAGATAAGTGTGAGTGAGTTTCTTCATGTCTACATTTTTAAATGTACAAATATACTACCGTATATTACTTTCCTTCCATTTCCTATGTACCGTATGGGGCAAAAAAGGATAAAAAGGAGACAGACCAGGCGTGAAGGAGGATACAACATATAGTAAACTGCCTGACACAGAGTACACTTGTGAGTGTAATACTTAGCATCTTCCTAACATAAAACAAGAAACAAATAAACAAAGAAGTCCAGAGCAACATCCAATGTTTCAAAAATACACAGTGAAATACCTATATATCTCTTGAAAAGGGGTAATTTAGTAAACCATTTGGCCAAAGTATATAAGCCTGCGAGCCACTTAAAGGCATGACCAATTCGCAGGTCCTAACACTAACTGATTAAAATTCTTATTTACCTCTATAATTAGAGGGATTTTGGGGGGTATCTGAGAGCTTGCTGGGTATCTGTATGTTTGTTAACTTTGTCCAGCTGGTCTCAGCTGTTTTGGAGGTCAGTGGCTCCTCCCACGCAGGGTTTACGCTCACCCCTCCCGACTTTCCAAGTAAGCAGATTTTCTTTTCATGCAGCTGGTTGTGACATGATCAATGCTAGGACCATTCTTCCTCTAATTATAGAGGTTAATAAGAATTTTAATCAGTTAGTGCTAGGACTTGCGAATTGGTCATGCCTTGAAGTGGCTCGCAGGCTTATACATTTTGGCCAAATGGTTTAACTAAATGACCCTTTTTCAAGAGATATACAGTATAGGTATTTCACTGTGTATTTTTGTCCCATTGGATGTTGCTCTGGACTTTTTTGTTTCTTGTTGTATACATTTAGCCACGCCCAGTAGCACTCCTTTTGACACTTATATACATATATATATTTGTGGTAATTTTGAGGGGTTTCTGAGAGCTTTTTGGGTATCTGTGTGTTTGTTAACATACTGTAAAACATGTTCAAAAGATGATATTATACTCATGAGTGGTAGACATACTACACTATATATTCTTTTCTTTTTGTACTTTTTTCCTCTTTCTTTTTTCTTTCCTATTCTGAGATTCAATCTGTGCGGATGGACTTTCTGAAGACTTTATGGAAAGGAGTTCTTTTATTTCCTGGCAGAATTTGGACTTTATTTTTTATATGGTATAATTGCTTATATTGTATTTCTTTTTTTTTTACATTGTGTTATTTTATTATTTTTATATTGTATCACATTTGTTTTATCAATTCTAGTCCCTGTGATTAATTTGTAGAATTTGATTGTATTTTCCATTTTCATGAGATTAATTCACAATTTTGAGTTTTAATAATTTTTTCACAATTTTGACTTTTAATAATTTTTTCACTATAAACTAAATGTAAGAGTGGCGCGTTTCATGTTAGTTTAAAAAAGTTTAAAAAAAGTAATAATATGAAGAAAATAAGAGCAAAAAAATAATTTTGTGCATGAAATGTCATTGTTCAAGAACATTCATAGGCAAAAATGTTAACCTTCTCATATATAATCCGGACCATCCTCGGTCACATCTATTCCAACAAAACAAAGAATTGGAAATGACATTAAATTAATGGCATTCATTAATTTACCAAAACTACATGAAGAAATATAAGAAGTGTTAAAATATGTATTTAAAAAAATCTAAGAAAAGGACGTGTTGGAGATTTTAAACAAGTAAAAGGTAAAGTAGCTAATGAAGACTTACAAAAGAGATATAGTAAAGTGTTGTGCTGCTATTCCTTAAGACTACAATATATAGCTTACTTTATACACAGCGAAAAAGTTCCATCAAGAGGAAAACCTGGTTTGTGTAAAGAACGCCAAATAATTCCAGTTACTTGCCCAAGATAAAGAGACATAATATTACAAATGTGTAAAACGTTTAACCCGTTCGCGATAATCCAATAAAGAACATGGCCCTTGTTTCTCATGCTGTGTATGGAATGCTCTCATGCTGAGAATTTGGCAACAGTCAATAGTTTCCCTCGTCCTCTACTCCATCATACTAATTTTTCCAGACAATTTCCTTGTCTTTTATTTGAAGCATATTACAGAATACAATACATTAATGGGGTTTTATAATCAAAAGAGAAGTTTATGGTTCAGTGAAAAAGTGGAGTGTGTCTGATGTGGCAGTTTCTCTTCTACTGTGACATTTGAAGTCTGTTTAAGGCATAGAGCAAAAGAACAGCTGCTCAGAGGTTACTAGTCAACAGCAGCCTTGTGCATAAAATCATTTTTTTTTTTTTTTTTTTACAATAAAGCAAATGTGTTCTTTTAGTGATAAGTTTTCTTTAATCAATTAAGAAGAAATGTAGCATATTATTTCAATTTAACTTTGCAACGTATGCTTTTATGACACAAAAAAAACAATATAAAGTACTTTAGTTAAACACAACGAAAATGTATTTTAAACAATCCTACTTTTCACCTAGAAACTCATTTCAGAGATCAAATCCTAAGGCTACTATCGGAGAGGCTTCTTCAATCACGGCAATATGTTCTCATTGCATTTGCAATGCAGCATAGTGTAGATTTGTTCTGTCTTCAAATATAAATATGTTTTACATAGAATATAAATATGTCTTACATAGAAAAGAAATATTCTCTTTCAGTCCCTTGTTTTGAAATGACTCTGATTTTTAAAACGCACTATAATCTCTACAATATTTACATATAAAGTTACAGAACAATGGTTTTCATGGCTTCTCTAATGGTAAATGTAGTTATGTGTGCGATATTATAATATTGCAATAGAATGCCTTTCAAGCTAAATAAAGTTGAAACACCTTATCTTTTGCATATAGCAAATCCTTTATTTAATTTCTGTTATGTTGTAAAACAGAGATGTTACATAATGTTAGTGCTGTGTGTGTGAAACTGGTTTAACCTTTCGGATGCCGCAGTGTCCATGGGACCAGAGTGATGCCACAGCCCCTCTGACCAATCGTGAGTGATCACGTGATTGGTGCATCACTTAATCTAGAGATTGAAGAGGAGCAGGAGTTCTCCTCTTCTATTACCCAGTGAATCTGACCATTCTGCGCACCATAGGATGGGATGTCCCATGGCAAACCAGCACAAAAAGGGCATGATGTAGCCACTATTTCATAGTGCCCCTGGATAGCCAGACCCCATGATGTAGGGGCTAAGGCCGGGGTCACCCAAAGGGTGAATACTACTTTAATCAAATAGAAAAAGATGAATCGGACCGCTCTCCCTACAGTAGATATATATAGTCCTAGTATGAAAGACATAACAGCAGGTGTAATGTCAAATGTAATAAATGCATGTCTATGTACGTTACCATTACCGTTCCGAGGTCTGGTAAACAAGAGACAGCACTCAATAGTAGAAACTTCAAAAAGGTGTATTAGTAAAAGCAGTGATACATCAAGAAACCCAAATGTTTCGGTCCTCCAAAACGGGACCTTCCTCAGGGGGATACAAGGGGAGAATGACAAACAACACCACATATATATTTTAATTGGTTGAAGTTGATTGGCTAATTGGCTGATAGTGTTTGATGTATATATATGTTGTGTTGTTTGTCATTCTCCCCTTCTATCCCCCTGAGGAAGGTCCCATTTTGGAGGACCGAAACGTTTGGTTTCTTGATGTATTACTACTTTCACTAATACACCTTTTTGAAGTTTCTACTATTGAGTGCTGTCTCTTGTTTACCAGACCTCAGAACGGTAACGTATGATTATATTATCTATATGGGATATGCACCTGCGGCTTACCAGCACTTAAGGAGTGCCAACTGTTCCATTTCATTATCTATCTATATAAATAGATAGATAGATATAGATAGATAGTCAAATGGAACAGTTGGCATTCCTTAGGTGCTGGTAAGCCGCAGGTGCGTATCCCATATAGATAATATAATCATACTTTACCGTTCCGAGGTCTGGTAAACAAGAGACAGCACTCAATAGTAGAAACTTCAAAAAGGTGTATTAGTGAAAGTAGTGATACATCAAGAAACCAAACGTATATAATTTTATATAGCACATACAATGTAAATGGTGCTTTCCAAAATAAACAAATGCAGGCAGGTAATAAAAATACAATAAGGGCAACAAATAAAAGCACGCAAGAGAAACAGAATGTTCTTTTAGCTTTTGATTCATGTAAAGGTAGCTACTTCGCTACAGAAGTTTTATGCCAGTGCAAAAGTGTGGTGTCACGGGAGACCAATGCTTTTAACACCAAAATACCTGGATCCTTTGATTGAGCAAGGCAAGAGATAAAATAAATTGTAATTTATTTACAGAATGAACATACACAGCTTGATTTACAATTACAATGAAAAATACACTGACTAGTTATGCTGTTAAGTCTGGTTACTGGATGGATCTTTCACTGCATGACGAATCTTGTTACATGATGGAACTGATTCCCCATGGGCTGCAGGGTTTTTTTATGCACTAAACACTATACACTTAACCCATGAAGCCAATCTACTCCGTGGGAATAATTCCTTCCCCCTATCACGGAGTTGCCCCTACTTTTCAAACCTGGCAGAGGGGCTTCTCAGATTGCTCTGGACATGTGCCAACTTTGCACCTTGGCCGCTTAACATATGAGACCCATCCCCTTTACCTGGCGCCGCTCAGGCTGGGCAAAGCAGCCATTTGCCAGGGTGGCTTTGAAATTCTCTTCCTTGCTAACAAAAGTTTTAACACCTTCATATCCTGGATCACCTTTGAAGCTGTTGCTAACAAAAGGTTTAACACTCCCATATCCTGGACTGCCTTTGAAGCTTGGAGTAGCCACTCTGTCTCTAGCGTGTTTGATGAAAATCCCCATATGCCTAACATGTTGGTACAATTAAAATAGTGGGACAATAATTCATCCATTTTTTATATAACTTTATAAAAATTGTGTGACCTGATAAAAAAACCCCAGTAAAACATTACTCAATGATATCTAATAAGGGAAAAAAAATAATTCCTTCCCGACTCCAATATTCGCAATCAGACTTCTCCCTGGATCAACATCATTCCCATGTTTACTTATTTGGTATATCCCTGTATACCTTTCCTTTCTAAAAAGATGTCCAACCTATTGTTGCAGATATTCATTGTATCTGCCACAACAATCTCCATGGATGAGGAATTCCACATTTGAAATGCCCTTACTCTAAAGAACCCTTTCCTTTGTTGCTGGTGAAATCTTCTTTCCTCCAACCTTAAAGGATGACCCTATGTCATTTGTACTGCCCTTGGGATGTGTAATTCTTTTGAAAGCCCCTTATATTGCCCCAAATACAGATGCAGCGGCCATTATTTTAACAAATCACGCGGTGTATACCTCGGAATACCCATGTCATGGCGTGGGATTTCTTCCAACCGTACCACCTTAAGACGCGAGTGCAGGCGTGTGCAGAAAATGGCATTTTAGTGTACTGGCTTTTAAACACCTGAAATTGACACAGTAGCACAGTAGCACAGTACTGTACACATTACAATTCATTAATTTCATTGCATTTAATTGCACACAATCCATGAAATTCAAGCAAAGCAACCGCGATAAACACGTGTGCCTGGGGTGATTGGCCGCATTCATGCCGCGTGGAGTACAGCAGCGCACACGAAAACGGCGCCGTGATTTGTTAAAATAATGGCCGCTGCATTTGTATATTTAATAATGTAAACAAATTAGCTAGCCTCTCCTCATAAGTCAGATTTTCCAGCCCATTTATAAATGTGGTGATTCTTCTCTGCACTTTTCTTGTTCCATAATGTCCTTTATTATGGAGTGGTGCCCGAAACTGTACACTGTATTCAAGCTGTGGTCTTACTAATGCTTTATATAGGGGCATAATTATGTTTACTTTCCTTCCATCCATAACCCATTTAAGGTGTAGCTTAATATATATGATTAATGTTCATGTATATAGCAATGCTTCCAATGAACTCATATAACCCTTCCACCTATCGCTTGCTTATAGACAGGTATAATTTATGTTAACCATCTTATGGAAGAAATGAAACCCCGCTCTCAAGTTTTTACGGTAACAATCTATTAGAAGACGTATTACATATTGCATAGCTACAACAAGAGTACATATAATATCCAAACACCTGGGTCTGAATAAAAAATAGTACTGAAAACTTTATCCTAAACATCTACTTTTAAAACCTAAGCAAAGAGGCGTGTTCAGTATGCATGATTTCACAATGTCTTTCAACATGGGGTGTATACTTCGCGTTCCAGCAATTAAACTGTTATTCACTACACATATTGGTATATGTTTTGCAAACTGAGCTAAATAAGAATAAAGCATCTAAGAGAGCAAATGTTTATTCTCTTTCCAAGGGCAAATGCCCTGCCTGGCATCATCCTGTTTATCCTCCATATAGTGAGAAAGCAGGCGATAACAGAAATGCAACCAGCAAAAAGAGACAGTTTATCATTAGATAAGCAAACGTACAATACAGCAGTTTCTAAGGTTAACCAGCAATAATGAAATACATTCCTTATTGTGCTAAAGGCCTTTCTTACCCACAATCCTCTTCTATACTGAGCAAGGGTCTGAAATTATAATCCTCCACAATCTCCATATATGGATGTTCAACACATTCTAAATGAAGTTTATAGTACATTTCAGCCAGATTTGTTCTCTCTCTGTCAGTGGGTAATAGTGATTGAGGATATTTTGTCATTAGTCTGGAGAATAGCAGTAGAAAAGTTTAAGGGCCTCATGCAGTAAGTGCCGATAAGGCTTTTATCTGCATTTTCCCGCCAATATTGCATTTGCGATTCAGTAAGCGCCGATAAGTGGCCAAAATCGGCATTTTGTCTTCCCGATAAAAATGTATTGGCAGGCGGCTGCCGATAACCCACTTATCGGCACTTTTCGCCACTTTTTGAAATCGGCTGTATTCTAGTAGCCCCGATCAGCTTATCGGTGCTGATCAGCACTCTAAAATTGAGATTTCTACGGCAATTTGTCCCACCAACTAAAGTTGGCAAGTTGGAGTTGAGAAGGATCGGCAAGGTTGCCGGGACGGCACTTAGAAAAAATAGCTCATCTCTACATCAATGAAGTCAATGGAGCGGGGACTTATAACTTTATAGGAGTGTTTACGTTCTATTGCTCCTAATAAAAATGTGCTTGGCATTACAGTGTCGATGTGATTCACTTCATCGTGTCACCGCTTACGTTTATTATTGGCAGAACATTGTACATGTCTATGTTATGATGTTTTGCGTGTCACATTAGTCTTAATGTTATGATGTGTCAATGGAAACTCCTATAGTAAACTCTTAAAGGAAGAGGTCACATAATATGAAACATATTACTTAAGTGTGATCAATTTATTATATGATGTAACAGATTTCACACATCTAACAGATCCAGCGTATAGTAATGTTGGTATACATTATAGAATGCTTTTAATGTGTAACGCATGATCAAATGTAAATGTAGCTCGTTTTTTTCATGTTTACATGTAGTTTGTGACCTCCCTCTTTTTATGACGTCCGCAATTGGACACTCAATAACATTGCATGTTTACATTGTACACGATGCATTATAATCAGTTCATGCTAAGTTATACACAGATCTATAATAGTTACTCATTTTTAGACGATAGAAACATAATCAATAGCAACTATCCTGATGGCAATAAATTATGCATATGCACATTATAATTAGTTCATGTGAACATGTGACAATAACATGCTAAATTATACATGTTGCAACGTAGTTTTTCAACGTCAATGTCATGCTTGTATCCTAATGAGATGACTGAGTGTTGCGTTCATAAGTGGTACATGCATTACACATTCCATAAATACTTGCGAATTAATTGTTCTACAAAGCTTAACGTAACATCATAGTCAAATATCATGATTGCCTGGTGAACACACATAAATAATCCGTATAATTCGTACTGTATACCCGTTTGGAGTTCACAACTTGGATATGTTTATTTAACACCTTGCACTTCATCAAGTCATGTGACATCATCACATAGGTATTTAAAGGAGGGCAATTACCTGCGCATTGACAGCTACAGACCTGAAGATGATACGATTGTTCATGAGACGGAGGAAGATTATATTGGAGGAGAGGCTAGCTGAGGGACAGGATGTCACATGGCAAGGAAGGGACAGGGACGCAGAGTGGAGAGGGAGAGGGAGAGGGCAAGGAGATGAGAGGAGAAGAGAGAGGAGAGAAGTTGTGCCTCGTCCACGTTTGTACAGGGAGAGAACCATGTTAGATGGGATGAGTGAGGAGGAGATCATAAGTCGGTATCGTTTGAGTTCAGCAGCAATCTTATCTCTTTATGAAGAGATATGGGTAGATTTAGATTTTGTGACAGCCAGAGGTCGTGCAGTACCTGGGCTTGTTAAAAGGCTGTGCTCATTACATTATCTTGCTTCCGCGTCATTCCAGACAACTGTGGGCATAGTGGGCGAGGTCTCGCAATCTACATTCTCACGGGCATTTATCCAGTTTCTCTGTGCACGGAATAGACGCACTAGGAATTATATTCATTTTCCTACAGAGCACACAGATGGCTGGAAGTGAGAAATGGCTTTTATAACATAGCCGGGATACCATGTGTGATGGGTGCAATAGATTGCACCCATGTTGCCTTGATCCCGCCTAGTCAGAGTGAGCATGCTTACCGCAATCGTAAGCACTACCATTCCCTGAATGTACAGGTGGTATGCGATGCCACGATGAAGATTATGCATGTGATAGCCAAATTCCCTGGTTCCAGCCACGATTCCTCTATCCTGAGAAACTCATAAGTGTTCCATGCTTTTGAACAAGGCTATTTTGGACCTGGTTGGCTGGTGGGTGAGTAAATATTATGATGTGTTCACAAACAACTCTTGTTTTTCTATGAAATGTTGTATGTAATAATGTTTACACAAATTGTTTCATATTTGTGTACGATGGATTATAGGTGACTCAGGATACGGAATAAGGCCGTGGCTGTTGACCCCGGTGCCAAACCCTCAATCTGAAGCAGAGGAGAGGTATAATGTTGCACATACAGCTAAACCCCGTTATAACGCGGGTCTCGGGGTCCACCCCGAGACCACCGCGTTACTAACGGGGTCGCGGGAAAAAAAATGGCCGCCGCGCTTTAGCGCATATTCATCCCGCGGGACAGGAGATGGGAGCGGGCATGTCCCTCCGCTCCCCGCTTCCCCATGTCACCGCGGGACAGCCCGCGGGGCAGGAGATGGGAGCGGGGATGTCCCTCCTGTCCCCGCTTCCCCCTGTCACCGCGGGACAGGCCGCGGGGCAGGAGATCGGAGCGGTGATGTGACTCCTGTCCCCGCTTCCCCCTGTCACTGCGGGACAGGCCGCGGAGCAGGAGATGGGAGCGGGGATGTCCCTCAGGTCGCCGCTTACCTCAGATCCCTCCACGTGCCCGGTGCTCCCGCTGCCTGCATGGAGGTGGTAGCGGGGGTTTCTTCTCCCCACCGCTGTCCCCGGTGCTCCCGCTGCCTGCGTGGGAGGAGGGGGGGAGCGGGTGGTGGTGCTGGTCGCGGCCTTTCCTCTGCTCCGACCCCACCCCCCGTCTGTGTAGAGTGAGAGAGTGTGTGTGTATGTATATATGGGAGAGAAAGTGTGTGTGTGTATATGGGTGTGTGTATGTGGGTGTGAGTGTGTGTAAGTGTCTGTGAGTGTGTGTAAGTGTCTGAGTGTGTGTGTAAGTAAGTGTAAGAGCCGGAGCGGGAGGTGAGCGGGAGGTGGGAGGTTTGACAGGGAGGGGGGGCGTGGCTTGAGCGGAGGGACCCGCTACTCTCCCCCCCCTCCCCGGACTGCAGGAGGGAGCTGCTACTCTCCCCCCCCTCCCCGGACTGCAGGAGGGAGCTGCTACTCTCCCCCCACTCCCTCCACTAGCTGCAGGAGGGACCCGCTACTCTCCCCCCCCCTCCCTCCACGGACTCAGGCTGGAGCACTCATACATACACACATACACACATACACACACACAGGCACTCACGCACTCATACACACACACGCGCGCACACACATGCAGGCACTCACGCACTCACACACACACACACAGACAGGCACTCGCACTCACACACACAGACTGCTAACCCCCCCCGCCGCAGTACAGGGCCTGCCGTAGCCGCAGCGCAGGGCCCCGCCACCCCCCCAACCCCCACAGCACAATGACTTCCCACCCCCTTAACTTTGTGAAACAAAAGTCACAAGACGTTGTACAGGCAAAATACATCTGTTAAAGTGCAGTTGTCTGTTTATTTCTATATAATAATTGTGTGCAGTGTGCAGTGTGCAGTGTGTGTGCAGTGTGTGTGCAGTGTACAGTGTGTGTGCAGTGTGTCAGTGTGTGCAGTGTGAGCAATGAGCAGTGTGTGTGCAGTGTGCAGTGTGTGTGCAGTGTGTCCAATGAGCAGTGTGTGTGCAGTGTGCAGTGTGTGTGCTGTGTGTTAAGTGTGTGTGCAGTGTCAGTGTGTGCAGTGTGAGCAATGAGCAGTGTGTGTGCAGTGTGCAGTGTGTGTGCAGTGTGAGCAATGAGCAGTGTGTGTGCAGTGTGTGCAGTGTGCAGTGTGTGCAGTGTGAGCAATGAGCAGTGTGTGTGCAGTGTGCAGTGTGTGTGCAGTGTCAGTGTGTGCAGTGTGAGCAATGAGCAGTGTGTGTGCAGTGTCAGTGTGTGCAGTGTGCAGTGTGTGTGCAGTGTGTGTGCAGTGTGTGTGCAGTGTGTGTGCAGTGTGTCAGTGTGTGCAGTGTGAGCAATGAGCAGTATGTGTGCAGTGTGCAGTGTGTGTGCAGTGTGTGTGCAGTGTGTCAGTGTGAGCAATAAGCAGTGTGTGTGCAGTGTCAGTGTGTGCAGTGTGCAGTGTGTGTGCAGTGTGTGTGCAATGTGTGTGCAATGTGTGTGCAGTGTGTCAGTTTTTTTTTTTTTTTTTTTAAACGGGAGCCACGGGAAAACCGCGTTATAACCGAATCGCGGTATAACGAGGCGCGTTATAATGGGGTTTAACTGTATATCTACAAGATCTGTCATCGAGAGGACATTTGGCCTGCTTAAAACAAGATTCCGGTGTTTAGATCGAACTGGTGGGGCACTTCAATATAAGCCTGCATACTGTAAGTGTCAGATATTGTAATTGCTTGTTGCATTTTGCACAATCTGGCACTCCGCCATAATTTAGAAACCACCATACGTCAGGGCTTGTAGGAGGAGCATCCCGTACATTTAGCAGCTGACACTGAGCAAACAGTCTGTGGTGTGGAGACACGTCGTAATGTGATTAACACATATTTTTCATGTAAGCTACTACCTATATGTTCATAGTACTACATAGATGTATTAATTCATTGTAATGATAAATACATGTGTCCAAATACCATTCACTTAGGAAACAGATGAATATGGTTCTCCCACCTTTCTGTTCTCTGCTGTGTGGACAAATGCATGTGGCATCGGTATGTCATTCATCAACAGGTTGTATTATACTTCTTACCAGTAAAACGTTTTGTGTGTACGTGGGGGAATAATGTGTACAAAATCTATTTTTTCTGTACATGCTATTTTTGGTTATGCATAAACAATAAACCTACTATTTTGATAGCCAATAGCTAGTGCAATATGGTTACTTACAAATGTTCATTTGGAGTGTGACATGTGTGTCACAATGATGTGTAGCCTATTGTGTATTTCAGATCATATTTGATGTATTCTATATTTTGTTTAATATCACATAGAAAAGTGTCACTTATGTGTGTTGCTTACCTTAATTAACATGTCATGACAATGATTTTTATTCATTGATGTTTTCTTTTTCAAGGTATATCACTCCAAGGACTGCTCATGGTATGTATTTGAATTCACATCTGTAATAAGATGTGCAAACCTTGATACAGGTATACTTAGAGGATGTTTAAAGAGAACGTAATGAACAAGTGGTGACAATTGAAATATGTCCTTTCTGTATTGTGTCCGTGCGTTTATCTACACTTAGTTGTTATTCTACAGTGTGTTTAAAAATCATTACCTACATTACATAACATGTCATTATTACAACGTAACAACATCCATTCATGCACATGAGCGATGTTAACACTCATTGCATGTTTGTATGAAATGACCCAAATGTGGTAAACATCATTAACATTGCAATGTATGTCATTATTTATTCTCTCACTTCATCTTCATGTTGATTAATACATTGTCACATGTGTATGTATAAGTGAAAGATGTGTGTTGATTTGACGCACATGTAACATTTGGCAAAATGTTAACACCATACCAAAGTATAGTTCTTTGGATTCACATTGTGTTCACAATCATTCAACACAATGGCAATGTTCCTTAGAAAATTTTAATTTCATTCACGTTACTTATTAATAAAGATCATGATCCTTTATAACAACTGTCAACATATGAGCATAAATGAAGTATACATTTACATATGCACACATTTCATCAACATAGTGTGTGTGTGGGTGTGGGTGTTTTTGTTTTTGTGTGATGCATGTATTTCTAACAGAAATAATATTAACCTACATAATAATGTTGTTTTTATCATCGGCGTCACTTAGCTATGTATGTGTTTAACGTGTAATAATAACACTAAACTATAGTTAATCGTGTGAATGAAATGTACACACAAATGTTCAGGGTTAATTGATCTGTACATAACATTCATTAGCTCATGCATGTTAGGTTAGCACTACAACCTAGGTGATAATATAAAATTCACACGACTAAAAAGTTTCTTTCATATCCCTATTGTTATTGTGTACGTTCAGATACAATGTCTACGAGTTGTTATGTAGCATTTTCATTCTTTGACAAGTCACACGTGAGATTATAATATATAGTAGATTAATGTGTTTGCTGAGTGATAATGTTGGTTGCATATATCACATGACAATACATATAATGTTAGTAGAAAAGAAAAAATATCAATATAAGTTCTAACTTCAGTGCTTAGCAACATCATTATGATAATTAAGTGCATAGTAAATATTTGCACAATAGGATAACATTATGTAGTGATTGTTAATCTGCGCACCAATCATTGCAAGCATTGTTACATATTTATTATAATTGTTGTTCGCTAGTCGTCACAAGCATCTAATTTAACGATTGGCCCATCTGAAATCATACATTGGTCCCATGTATTCATCTTCGACATCTGTGAAATACAGCAAACACATGATGTTCAAAGATTGCACATTTATCTATGTTTCAGCATGACAACGCTTAACACATCTCTATATGATTGTGGATATTCACGCATAAGTAACGCATAAGTTTAAACTGCAAGGATCAAACTAAAGATACAGAACTATCTCATGTTTCAAATGCCGGTGTTCGCATTACTACTGATATGTTTTTTCCGGTGCCTGCATACATCATAATGTGCGCGAACAACGTCTGTTGCGCGCGCACGTCACAAATGTGTGGACTAAGTTTTAGCGCATGCGCAAAACGATGTGTACGCTGTGCGTTCAATACATGTCCCTCCATGGTGCTGCTAGCAGTACGCATATCATGGCTGAAAGTTATGATATGGAAGCGAAACAAATTCACTTCTACACACGTACATATCTAAACTTTGTAAACGGACGTGTGCCCACGGTCAAAACGGATGATCAGCCAATGAGCAAACAAAATACGTGTGACGTCATGTGAAGGCAACATGAAATGCATGCAAACACCCCTCCCACTGAATGAACATTGGCCTCCAGCGCTGTGCACGCACCGCCCCACCGACGCGCGCGCATGACACACTGCACTGACCGTAACAATAAGCTACGGGCACAGCCAATACTGTTTCATGCGCGCACGTTGGTTGGGGGGGGGCTTGCATCGGTAACCTTTTTAAGGATGCCTTGGGACATTCCCACGGTCCCACGTCACATGTGGGCGACACATTGTTTTTATATGTTGAATGCTAAACAATGAGGTGTGTGTGTGTTACAGTTAGTGTAACATTTAGAAAAGATGGTTTAAACAGGATAATAATGAATGATTTAGGACTCCGTCACCAATGTGTACTCCTGGTTCGTCATGTAGTCTATTGTTATAGGAAATAATCTATTTGTGAACACTCCATGTAAGGCTGTCTGCAATGTTACGCTGTATCCACTCATTTGGCTAAAATATTGTGTATATTATGCAGATTATGTTATAATATTTGTAACATATATAATTTGAGTAAAGGCATAACGAAATGTGTATTTACCATAATTGTAGAAGTCAAAACTGATTTGCCTGCAACAAATCGCTCCAGGAAGGCACAACAGTATCATCCATGGTTGAGCCAACCGTTGAATCCTGATTCAGACACATCTCCGTGAGGCCGTCATATGGATCTGCAGTGGCTTCTTGAAACAAGACGTCCGGAGGTACGTACAGTTGTTGGTTGTTTTCACCTCCACATTCGTATTGGCCATATAAGTTTGGAGACATATCATAGTAGTTATGTCCATCTTGCATCTCGTCTTCATGAATGGGCGGTGCAGGTATATCAGCAGACGCGACAGTCTGTGAGGCTTCAATGTAACTGGTATTAGGCAAAAATATGCTATTTAACAGAAGATATGTTCCATGTTCCATGGTAAGTTTAAATGATGAAGCAACCTGCCAGCAGCCGTATCGTTGAGCTTGACGATGAAGGACACGCTCAAAACATTGATTTGCGGATAAAGTGAAACGTACAGAAGTTTTAAAGTTTCTTTGATTGGCTGTTTCTTGGTAGTATGGATATTTGTTTT